>NW_027521648.1:300000-507580 GCF_052094955.1 Ictidomys tridecemlineatus | reverse complement strand
CTGCTCTCTGCAACAGTCCTTCAGCAACTATGTCTAAAACTCTGCTCTCTGCAACGATCCTTCTGCACCACTGTCTCCTACCTCTGCTCTCTGTAAGACCCTTCTGCATCCCAGTCTCCAAACTTAGCTCTCTGTAACAGTCCTTCTGAAGAATAGTTTCCAACTTCTGCTCTCTGTAAAAGGAATTTTGAAACCCAGTCTGGAACCTCTGCTCTCTGTAACAGGCCTTCAGAACCCCAGTATCCAACCTCTTCTCTCAGCAATGATTTTTCTCCACCCCTGTCTCCAACCTCTGCTCTCGGCAACAGTCCTTCTGCACTCTACTCACCAAACTCTGCTCTCTTCAAGATACGTATGCACTCAATTCTCCAACTCTTCTCTCTGCAATGATTCTTCTCCATCCCAGACTCCAACATCTGCTCTCTGAAACTGTCTTTTTGTACACCAGTCTCCAAACTCTGCTCTCTTTAAGATCCATCTGAACCCCAGTCTCAAACCTCTGCTCTCTGTAACAGTCCTTCTGCACACCAGTCTCCAAATTCTGCTCTGTGTAACTGTCCTTCTGCACCTCAGTTTCCAAACTCTGCTCTCTGTAACAGTCCATCTGCAACTCAGTCTCTAAAATCTGCTCTCTGCCACGATCCTTCTGGACCCCAGTCTTCTACTTCTGCTCTCTGCATCAGTCCTCCTGCACCACAGTCTCCAGACTCAGCTCTCTGTAAGATCCTTCTGTAGTCCAGTTTCCAAACTCTGTTCTCTGTAACATTCCTTCTCCACGTCAGTCCCCGAATTCTGTCCTCTGCAACAGTCCTGCTGCTCCCCAGTCTTCGAGATCTGCTCTGTGTAACAGTCCTTCTGTACCGCAGTCTCCAACCTCTGCTCTCTGTAACGGTCCTTCTACACACCAATTTCCAAACTCTGCTTTTTGTAACAGTACTTCTGCACCTCTGTCTCCAAACTCTGCTCTCTGTAACACTCCTTCTACACCTCAGTCTCCAACCTGTGCTCTCTGTAACATTCCTTCTCCACGTCAGTCTCCAACCTCTGCTCTCTTCATTGGTACCTCTGCACCCGAGTCTCCAACATTGTTCTCTACAACAGTCCTTCTGTACTGCAGTCTCCAACCTCTGTTCTCTGTAAGGGTCCTTTTGCAACCCAGTCTGCCACCTCTTCTTTCTATATCAGTCCTTCTGCACCAACGTCTCCAAACTCTGCTCTCTGTAACCGTCATTCTGCAATTCACTCTGCAACCTCTGCTCTCTGAAACAGTCCTTCTGCAACCAGTCTTCAAACTCTGCTCTCTGCAAGAGTCCTACTGCACCCCAGTCTTCATCCTCTGCTCTCTGCAACAGTCTTTCTCCACCCCAGTCTCCAACCTCTGCTCTCTTTAACCGTCCTTCTGTACTGCAATCTCCAACCTCTGCTCTCGGTAAGGGTCCTTCTGCACCACAGTCTCCAAACTCTGCTTTCTGTATCAGTCCTTCTGCACCCCAGTCTCCAACCTGTGCTCTCTGTAACAGTCTTTCTGCACCTCAGACTCCATACTCTGCTCTCTGATACAGTCCTTAAGAGCCCCAATATTTAACCTCTTCTCTCTGCCACAGTCCTTCTGCAGCTCAGGGTCAAAACTCTGCACTCTGTAAGATCCTTCTGAAACCCAGTCTCCAACCTCTACTTTCTGCAATGGTCCTTCTATAAACCAGTCTCCAAACTCTGTTCTCTACAACAGTCATACTGCACCACAGTCTCCCATGTCTTCTCTCTGTAAAGTCTTTCAGTCTCCAACCTCTGTTCTCTCAAAGGGTCCTTCTGCACCCCAGTCTTAAACCTCTGCTTTCGGTATCAGTCCTTCCTCACTGAAGTCTCCAAACACTGTTCTCTCCGACGATCCTTCTGCACCTCAGTCTCAAACCTCTGCTCTCTCTAACAGTCCTTCTGTACCTCATTCTCCAAACTCTGCTCTCTGTAAGATTCTTTTGCAACCCAGTTTCCGAACTCTGATCTCTGTAACTGTCCTACTGCACCCCAGTCTCCAAGAACTGTTCTCGGTAACAGGCCATCTTCACCCCAGTCTCCAAACTCTGCTGTATGTAACAGGCTTTTTGCGCCTAGTCTCCAAACTCTTCTCTCTTCAATGATCCTTCTCCACCCCAGTCTCCAACCTCTGCTCTCAGCAACAGTCCTTTTGCACCTCAGTCTCCAACCTATGCTCCCTGTAAGATCCTTCTGCACACCTCTCTCCAACCTCTACTCTCTCTAACACTTCTCTGCACACCAGTCTCCAAATTCTGCTCTCTGTAAGGGTGCTTCTGCACCTCAGTCTCCAACTTCTGCTCTCTGCAACACACCTTCTTCACCCCAGTTTCCTAACTTTGCTCTCTGTAACAGTTTTTCTGCACCTCAGTCTTTAACCTGTGCTCTCGGCAAAAGTCCTTCTGCACCACAGTCTCTAACCTCTGCTCTCTCTAACAATTATTCTGAAACCCAGTCTCCAAACTCTGCTCTCTACAATGATCCTTCTGCACCCCAGTCTCAAAAGTCTGCTCTCTGTTACAGTCTTTCTGCACCCCAGTCTTAAAAATCTGCTTTCTGTAACAGTCTTCTGCATCTCAGTCTCCATCCTCTGCTCTATGCAACAGTTCTTCTTCACCCAAGTCTCCAACCTCTGCTCTCTGAAAAAGTCCTTCTTAACCCTAGTCTCCAACCTCTGCCCTCTATAACAGTCCTTCTACACCCCATTCTCTATAATCTGCTCGCCTCAAGAATACTTTTGCACCCCCGTCTCCATCCTCTGCTCACTGCAGCTTTCCTTTTGCACCCCAGTCTCCAGCATCTGCACTCTGCAACAGTTATTCTCCACCCCAGTCTCCAAACTCTGCTCTCTGTAATAGTCCTTCTGGACCCCAATCGCCAAACTCTACCCTCTGCAACAGTCCTTCTACACCCCAGTCTCCACCCTCTGCTCTAAGCAAAATTTTTTCTGTACCTCAGTCTCCAACCTCTTCTCTCTGTAACTATCCTTCTTCACCTCAGTCTCCAAACTCTGCTCTTTGCAAGGGTCCTTCTCACCTCAGTCTCCAAATTCTACTCTCTGTAACAGTGCTTCTCCACCTCAGTCTCCAAATTCTACTCTCTGTAACAGTGCTTCTGCACCTCAGTCTCCAAACTCTGCACGTTGTAAGATCTTTCTGAACCCCAGTCTCCAACATCTGCTCGCTGCAACAGTCCTTGTGCAATCCAGTCTCCAACGTCTGCTCTCTGCAACAGTTCTCCTGTACCTCAGTCTGAAAAATCTGCTCTCTGCAACAATTCCTCTGTACCCAAGTCTCCAAACTCTGCTCTCTGTAACAGTCTTTCTGTACCTCTGTCTCCTACCTATGCTCTCTGTAAGACCATTCTGAAACCCAGTCTGCAAACTCTGCTCTCTGTAACAGTCCTTCCGCACCCCAGTCTCCAACCTGTGCTCTCTGAAACAGGCCTTCTGCACCCCAGTCTCCAAGCTCTACTCTCTGCAACGATCCTTCTGCACCCCAGTCTTCTACCTCTTCTCTCTAAAACAGTCCTTCTTCACCCCAGTCTCCTACCTCTGCTCTCTGTAAGATCATTCTGCACACCAGTCTCCAAGCCCTGCTCGCTGTAACACTCCTTCTGGAACCTATCTTTAAATTCTGCTCTCTGCAACGGTCCTTCTGCACCCCAGTCTCCAACCTCTGTTTTCTGCAACAGTTCTTCTACACCCCAGTCTCCAAACTCTGCTCTCTGTAACAGTCCTTTTGTACCAGGGTCTCCAACCTCTGCTCTCTGTAACGGTCCTTCTGCACCTCAGTCTCAAACCTCTGCTCTCTCTAACAGTCCTTCTGTACCTCATTCTCCAAACTCTGCTCTCTGTAAGATTCTTTTGCAACCCAGTTTCCGAACTCTGATTCTCTGTAACTGTCCTACTGCACCCCAGTCTCCAAGTACTGTTCTTGGTAACAGGCCTTCTTCACTCCAGTCTCCAAACTCTGCTGTATGTAACAGGCCTTTTGCGCCCAGTCTCCAAACTCTTCTCTCTTCAATGATCCTTCTCCACCCCAGTTTCCAACCTCTGCTCTCAGAAACAGTCCTTTTGCACCCCAGTCTCCAACCTATGCTCCCTGTAAGATCCTTCTGCACACCTGTCTCCAACCTCTACTCTCTGTAACACTCCTCTGCACACCAGTCTCCAACTTCTGCTCTCTGCAACACTCCTTCTGCACCCAAGTTTCCTAACTTTGCTCTCTGTAACAGTTTTTCTGCACCTCAGTCTTTAACCTGTGCTCTCTGCAAAACTCCTTCTGCACCACAGTCTCTAACCTCTGCTCTCTCTAACAATTATTCTGAAACCCAGTCTCCAAACTCTGCTCTCTACAATGATCCTTCTGCACCCCAGTCTCAAAAGTCTGCTCTCTGCTACAGTCTTTCTGCACCCCAGTCTTAAAAATCTGCTTTCTGTAACAGTCTTCTGCATCTCAGTCTCCATCCTCTGCTCTATGCAACAGTTCTTCTTCACCCAAGTCTCCAACCTCTGCTCTCTGAAAAAGTCCTTCTAAACCCTAGTCTCCAAACTCTGCTCTCTGTAACAGTCCTTCTACACCCCATTCTCTATACTCTGCTCGCCCCAAGAATACTTCTGCACCCCAGTCTCCATCCTCTGCTCACTGCAGCTTTCCTTTTGCACCCCAGTCTCCAGCATCTGCACTCTGCAACAGTTATTCTCCACCCCAGTCTCCAAACTCTGCTCTCTGTAATAGTCCTTCTGGACCCCAATCTCCAACCTCTACCCTCTGCAACAGTCCTTCTACACCCCAGTCTCCACCCTCTGCTCTAAGCAAAACTTTTTCTGCACCCCAGTCTTCAACCTCTTCTCTCTGTAACTATCCTTCTTCACCTCAGTCTCCAAACTCTGCTCTTTGCAAGGGTCCTTCTCACCTCAGTCTCCAAATTCTACTCTCTGTAACAGTGCTTCTGCACCTCAGTCTCCAAATTCTACTTTTTGTAACAGTGCTTCTGCACCTCAGTCTCCAAACTCTGCACGTTGTAAGATCTTTCTGAACCCCAGTCTCCAACATCTGCTTGCTGCAACAGTCCTTGTGAAATCCAGTCTCCAACGTCTGCTCTCTGCAACAGTTCTTCTGTACCTCAGTCTGAAAAATCTGCTCTCTGCAACAATTCCTCTGTACCCAAGTCTCCAAACTCTGCTTTCTGTAACAGTCTTTCTGTACCTCTGACTCCTACCTCTGCTCTCTGTAAGACCATTCTGAAACACAGTCTGCAAACTCTGCTCTCTGTAACAGTCCTTCTGCACCCCAGTCTCCAAACTGTGCTCTCTGAAACAGGCCTTCTGCACCCCAATCTCCAAGCTCTACTCTCTGCAACGATCCTTCTGAATCCCAGTCTTCTACCTCTTCTCTCTAAAACAGTCATTCTGCACCCCAGTCTCGTACCTCTGCTCTCTGTAAGATCATTCTGCACACCAGTCTCCAACCCCTGCTCGCTGTAACACTCCTTCTGGAACCTATCTTTAAATTCTGCTCTCTGGAACGGTCCTTCTGCACCCCAGTCTCCATCCTCTGTTTTCTGCAACAGTCCTTCTACACCCCAGTCTCCAAACTCTGCTCTCTGTAACAGTCCTTTTGTACCAGGGTCTCCAACCTCTGCTCTCTGTAACGGTCCTTCTGCCCCCCAGTCTCCAAAATCTGCTTTCTTTCTCAGTCCTTCTGCACCCCAGATTCCAAACTCTGCTCTCTCTAACAGTCCTTCTACACCTCAGTCTCTAACTGCTGCTTTCAGCAACAGTCCTTGTGAACCCCAGTCTCCTACCTCTGCTCTCTGCAACATTCATTCTACACCTTAGTATCAAACCTATGCTCTCTGTAATTGTCCGTCTGATCCCCAGTCTCCAACCTCTGCTCTCTGTAATGATCCTTCTGCACCCCAGTCTCAAACATCCGCTCTCTGTAACAGTCCTTCTGCACCGAAGTCTCCAAACTCTTTTCTCTGTAAGATCGTACTGAAACCCTGTCTCCAACGTCTGCTATCTGTAACTGTACTTTTGCACCCTAGTCTTTAACCTCTGCTCTCTGCAACAGTCCTTCTTCACCTCAGTCTCCAGACTCTGCTTTCTGCAACGGTCCTTCTGAACCCAAGTCTCCAACTTCTGCTCTTCCCAACATTCCTTCTGCACCCCAGTCTCCAAACTATGCTCTCTGTAAAAGTCTTTCTGCACCCCAGTCTCCAAACTCTGCTCTCTGTAACGATCCTTCTGCACCCCAGTCTTGAACCTCTGCTCTCTTCAACGATCCTTCTGCACATAAGTCTCCAACCTCTGCTCTCTGCAACAATCCTTCTCTACCCCAGTCTCAAACATCTGCTCTCTGCAACAGGCCTTATGAACCCCAGTCTCCAACATCTGCTTTGTGAAACAGTTTTTCTGTATCTCAGTCTGAAAACTCCCCTCTCTGTAATCCTCCATCTGCAACCCAGTCTCCAACCTATGCTCTCTGTAACAGTCCTTTTGTATCTGAATCTCCAATCTCTGCTCTATGCAACAGTCCTTCTGCGCAGAAGTCTCTAACATCTTCTCTCTTAACCAGTCCTTCTACACCCCAGTCTCCAATGTCTGCTCTATGCAACAGTCCTTCTAGACCCCACTCTCCATACTCTGATCGCCCCAACGATTCTTCTGCACCCCAGTCTCCAAACTCTGTTCTCTAAATCAGTTCTTCTGCACCCCAGTCTCCATCCTCTGCTATCTGAAACAGTCCTTCTGGACCACAGTCTCCAACCTCTTCTCTCTATAAGGGTACTTCTGCACCCCAATTTCCAACCTCTGCTTTCCGTGTCTGTCCTTCTGCAACCAAGTCTCCAAACTCTGCTCTGCGTAACTGTCCTTCTGCACCTTAGTCTCAAACCTCTGCTCTCTGCTACAGTCCTTTTGAACCCCAATCTCCAACCTCTACTCTCTGCAACAGTCCTTGTACATCCCAGTCTAACACCTCTGCTCTCTGCATCAGTCCTTCTGCACCCCTGTCTCCAACCTCTGCTCTCTGTAACAATTCTTCTGCACCTCAGTCTTGAACCTTTGCTCTCTGCAACGGTCCTTCTGCACCTCAGTCTCCATCTTCAACTCTCTTTAACAGTGCTTCTGCACCTCAGTCTCCATTCTCTGCTCTCTGTTAGATCCTTCTGCAACCCAGTCTTCAAACTCTGCTCTCTGTAACAGTCCTTCATTACCCCAGTCTCCAAGTTGTGCTCTCTGTAACAGGCCTTCTGCTCTCCAGTCTCCAACCTCTGCTCTCTGTATTAGTCCATCTGCACCCAAGTCTCTAACATCTGCTCACTGCAACGATCTTTCTGCACCCCAGTCTTTAACATCTTCTCGTTGCAACAGTCCTTGTGCAAGCCAGTCTAAAACATCTGCTCTCTGCAACATTTCTTCTGTACCTCAGTCTGAAAACTCTGCTGTCTGCAATAATCCTTCTGCACCCCAGTCTCCAACCTGTGCTCTCTGTAACAGTTTTTCTGGACCTTAGTCTCAAACCTCTGCTTTCAGCAGCACTACTTCTGCATCCCAGTCTCTAACCTTTCTGCAACATTCCTTCTGCTTCCCAGTATCAAACCTGTGCTCTCTGTAAATATCCGTCTGCACCCCAGTCTCCAACCTCTGCTTTTTGTAACGATCCTTCTGCACCTCAGACTCTAACCTCCACTCTCTGCAACAGTCCTTCTGCACCTCAGTCTCCAAACTCTGCTTTTTTCAACAGTCCTTCTGCACTCAAGTCTCCAACCTCTGCTCTCCGCAACATTCCTTCTGCACCCCAGTCTCAAAACTCTGCTCGCTGCAACAGTCCTTATGAACCCCAGTCTCCAACATCTGCTTCCTGCAACAGTTTTTCTGTACCTCAGTCTGAAAACTCTGCTCTCTTCAACAGTCTTTCTACACTCTAGTCTCCATACTCTGCTCACCCCAACGATCTTCTGCAACCCAGTCTCTAACCTTTGTTCTCTACATAAGTTCTTCTGCACCCCAGTCTCCAACCTCGACACTCTCTAACAGTCCTTCTGTACCGCCGTCTCCAACCTTTGTTCTCTGTAAGGGTCCTTATGCACCCCAGTATCCAAACTCTGCTTTCTGAATCAGTCGTTTTGCACCACCGTCTCCAAACTCTTCCCTCTCTAACAGTCCTTCTAAAACTCAGTCTGCAATCTCTGCTCTCTGAAACAGTCCTTCTGCACAACAGTATCCATCCTCTACTCTCTGCAACAGTCCTTTTGCACCCCAGTCTCCAACATCTGCTCTCTGCAACAGTAATTTTCCACCCTAGTCTCCACCCTCTGCTCTTTGTAACAGTCCATCTGTACTGCATTCTCCAACCTCTGCTCTCGGTAAGGATACTTCTGCACCTGAGTCTCCAACCTCTGCTTTCTGTATCAGTCCTTTTGCACCCCAGTCTTCAAACTGTGCTCTGTGTAACTGTACTTCTGCACCTTAGTCTTCAACCTCTGCTCTCTGCTACACTACTTTTGGACCCCAATTTCCAAACTCTACTCTCTGCAACAGTCCTTCTACATCGCAGTCTAAACCTCTACTCTCAGCAACAGTTTTTCTGAATCTCAGTCTCCAAACTCTGGTTTCTGCAACACTTCTTATTCACCCCAGTATCAAACCATTGTTCTCTGTAAAAGTCCGTCTGCACCCCAGTCTCCAACCTCTGCTCTCTGTAAGGATCCTTTTGCACCTAGAACCTCCTCTCTCTTTAACAGTACTTCTGCACCTAACTCTCCAAACTCTTTTCTCTGTAAGATCCTTCTGAAACCCAGTCTCCAACGTCTCCTCTCGTTAACAGTCTTTCTGCACCCCAGTCTTTAACCTCTTCTCTCTGCACAGTCCTTCTGCACCTCAGTCTCCAACCTCTGCTTTCTTCAACAGTCCTTCTGCAAACAAATCTCCAACATCTGCTCTCCGCAACATTCCTTCTGCACTCAAGTCTCCAACCTATGCTCTCTGTAAAAGTCCTTCTGCACCCCAGTCTCCAAACTCTGCTCTATGTAACGATCCTTCTGCACCCAGTCTAGAACCTCTGCTCTCTGTAACGATCCTTCTGCACCTCAGTCTCCAACCTCTGCTCTCTGCAACAGTCCTTCTGTACCTCAGTCTCCAATCACTGCTCTATGCAACAGTCCTTCTGCACCCAAGTCTCCAACATCTTCTCTCTGCAAAAGTCATTCTACACCCTAGTCTCCATACTCTGCTCGCCTAAACAATCCTTCTGCACCCCAGGCTCCAACATCTGTTCCCTACATCAGTGTTCTGCAACGCAGTCTGTAATCTCTGGTCTCTGTAAAAATCCTTTTTCACCCCAGTCTCCATCTTCTGCTCTCTGCAGCAGTCCTTTTGCATCCCAGTGTCCAACATTCTGCTCTCTTCAACAGTCATTCTCTACCCCATTCTCCAATCTCTGCTCTCTGTAACAGTTCTTCTGTACTGCATTCTCCAACCTCTTCTCTCTCTAAGGGTACTTCTGTACCTGAGTCTCCAACCTCTGCTTTCTGTATCAGTCCTTCTGCACCCCAGTCACCAAAACTCTGCTCTGTGTAATTGTACTTCTGCAACTTAGTCTCCAAGTCTGCTCTCTGCTACAGTCTTTCTGGACCCCAGTCTCCGACATCTACTCTCTGCAACAGTCCTTCTACATCCCAGTCTAAAACCTCTGCTCTGTGCAACAGTCCTTCTGCACCCCAGTCTCCATCCTCTGCTCTTTGTAACAATACTTCTGCACCTCAGTCTCCAACCTCTGCTCTCTGCAACGGTCCTTCTTCATCTCAGTCTCCAACGTCCACTCTCTGTAACAGTGCTTCTGCACCTCAGTCTCCAACCTCTGCTCTCTTTAAGATCTTTCTGCAACCAAGTCTCTAAACTCTGCTCTCTGTAACAGTCCTTGATCACCCCTGTCTCCAAACTCTGCTTTCTGTAACAGGCCTTCTGCACCCCAGTCTCCAAACTCTGCTCTTTGTGTCAGTTCATCTGCACCCCAGTCTCCAACTCCTGCTCTCTGCAACGATCCTTCTGCACCCCAGTCTCATACCTGTGCTCGCTGTAACAGTCCTTGTGTAACACAGTCTAAAACATCTGCTCTTTGCAACAGTTCTTCTGTACCTCAGTCTGAAATCTCTGCTCTCTGCAATAATCCTTCTGCACCCAGTCTCCCACCTCTGCTCTTAGTAACAGTCCTTCTGTACCTCAGTCTCCAAACTCTGCTCTCTGTAAGACCCTTCTGAAACCGAGGCTTCAAACTCTGCTCTCTGTAACAGTCCTTCTGCACCCAGTCTCTAAACTCTGCTTTCTAACAGGCCTTCTGTACCCCAGTCTCTGAACTCTGCTCTCTGTAAGAGGCCTTCAGAACCCCAGTCTCCAACCTCTACTCTCTGCAATGATCATTCTGCACTCCAATCTCCAATCTCTGCTCTCTACAACAGTCCTATTGCACCCCCAGTCTCCAACATCTGCTCTCTGTAACATCTTTCTACAAGCCAGTCTCCAACCTCTGCTCGCTGTAACTGTCCTTCTGTACCGGATTCTCCAACAATTGCTCTCTGAAACTGTCCTTCTGCACCCCAGTCTCCAACATATTTTTTCTCTATCAGTCCTTCTGTACCCCCTCTCCAACCTCTGCTCAATGTAACAGTCTTTCTGAACCTCAGTCTTCAACCTCTGCTTTCTGCAACAGTCCTTCTGCACCCAAGTCTCCAAATGCTGCTCTCTGCAACATTCCTTCTGCAGCCCAGTCTCCAACCTGTGCTCTCTGCAACGATCATTCTTCACCTCATTATAAAAACTCTGCTCTCTGCAAAGATCCTTCTGCGCACCAGTCTCCAACCTCTGCTCTCTGCAACAGTCCTTGTGAACCCCAGTCTCCAACATCTTCTCTCTGCAAAAGTTCTTCTGTACCTCAGTCAGAAAACTCTGCTCTCTGCAATAATCCATCTGCACACCAGTCTCCAAACTCTGCTCTCTGTAACAGTCCTTCTGTACCTAAGCCTCCAAACTTTGCTCTATGAAACAGTCCTTCTGCACCCAAGTCTCCAACATCTGCTCTCTGAAACAGTCCTTCTACACCCCAGACTCCAAACTCTGCTCTCTGCAACAGTCCTTTTACACCCCAGTCTCTATACTCTGCTCACCCCAACGATCCTTCTGCACCCCAGTCTCCAACCTCTTCTCTCTGCAACGATTCTCCTCCACCCCATTCTCCAACATCTGCTCTCTGCAACAGTCCTTTTGAATCCCAGTCTCCAAACTCTGCTCTCTTTAGATCCATGAGAACCCTAGTCTCTATCCTCTGCTCTCTGTAACAGTCCTTCTGCACAAATGTCTCCAAATTCTGCTTTCTGTGTCTGTCCTTCTGCACCTCAGTCTCAAACCTCTGCTCTCTGTAAGAGTCCATCAGCACCCCAGTCTCTAAAATATGCTCTCTGCAACAGTCCTTCTGCACCCCAGTCATCAACATCTGCTCTCTGCAACAGTCCTTCTGCACCCCAGTCTCCAAACTTCTGCTCTCTGCAAAAATCCTTCTGGACCCCAGTCTCCAACGTCCGCTCTCTGCAACAGTTCATGTGCACAAAAGTCTCCAACCTCTGCTAGGTGTAAGATACTTCTGCACTCCAGTTTCCAAACTCTGCTCTCTGTAACATTCTTTCTCCACCACAGTCTCCAACCTCTGTCCTCTGCAACAGACCTTCTGCTCTCTGTAACAGTCATTCTGTACCGCAGACTCCAAACTCTTCTCTCTTTAACAGGCCTTCTAATCCCTAGTCTCCATCCGCTGCTCTCAGCAACAGTGCTTCTTCACCTGAGTCTGAAAACTCTGCTGTCTGCAACAAACCTTCTGCACCCCAGTCTCCTAACTCTGCTTTCTGTAACAGTCATTCTACAGCTCGGTCTCCAACCTCTGCTCTCTGTAACAGTCCTTCTGCACCTCAGTCTCAAAAATCTGCTCTCTGTAAGACCCTTGACTAACCCAGTCTCCAAACTCTGGTCTCTGTAACAGTCCTTCTGCACCTGAGTCTCCTACCTCTGCTCTCTGTAAGACCCTTCTGCAACCCAGTCTCCAAACTCTGCTCTCTGTAACAGTCTTTCTTCACAACAGTTTCCAAAATCTGCTTTCTATAACAGAAATTCTGAAACCCAGTCTCGAACCTTTGCTCTCTGTAAAAGCCTTTCTGAACCCCAGTCTCCAAACACTTCTCTCTTCAACGATTCTTCTCCACCCCAGTCTCCAACCTCAGCTCTTGGCAAGAGTCCTTCTACACCCCAGTCTTCAACCTCTGCTCTCTGTAAGATCCTAATGCACTCCAGTCTCCTAATTCTGTTCTCTGTAACAATCCATCTGCACCCCAGTCTCCGACATGTGCTCTCTGCAACAGTCCTTGTGCACCCAGTCTCCAAAATCTTCTCTCTGCAACAATTCTTCACCATCCCACTCTCCAAATTCTGCTCTTGGCAACAGTCCTTAAGCACACCAGTCTCTAACCTCTGCTCTCTTTAACACTCCCTTTCAAACGAGTCTCCAACATCTGCTCTCTGTAACAGGCCTTCTGCACCCCAGTCTCCAAACTCTGCTTTCTGTTTCAGTCCTTCAGCACGACAGTCTCCAACCTCTTCTCTCTGTAACAGTCCTTCTGCAACTTAGTTTCCAACCTCTACTTCTGCAACAGTCCTACTGCACCCCAGTCTCCAACCTCTGCTCTCTGCAACAGTCCTTGTGAACCCTAGTTACCAACATCTGCTTTCTGCAACAGTCCTTCTGCACCCCAGTCTCCAACTCTGCTCTCTTTAATTGTCCTTCTGTACTGCAGTCTCCAACCTCTGCTCTCTGTTACCGTCTTTCTTCACCACAAACTCTAATCTCTGCTTTCTTTATCAGTTCTTCTGATCCCCAGACTCCAAACTCTGCTCTCAGTGAGAATCCTACTGCACATCAATCTCCAAACTTTGCTCTCTGTAAGATCCTTCTGCTCCCCAGTTTCCAAACTCTGCTCTCTGTAACATTCCTACTCCACCCCAGTCCCAAATATCTGCTCTCTGTAAGAGTCCTTCTTCACCACAGTCTCCAACATCTGCACTCTGTAATAGTCCTTCTTCACCTCAGTCTTAAAAATCTGCTCTCTGTTACAGTCTTTCTATACTGCAGTTTCCAAACTCTGCTCTTGGTATTGGTCTTTCTACACCTTAATTTGAAACCTCTGCTCTGTAGCAGTCCTTCTGCACCTCAGTCTCCAAACTCTGCTCTCTGTAACAGTCCTTCTGCACCTCAGTCTCCAAACTCTGCTCTCTTTAACAGTCTTTCTGCACCTCAGTATCTAACCTATGCTCTCTGTAACAGTCCTTCTGCACCTCAGTATGAAACCTCTGGTTTCTGCACGATCCTTCTGCACCCCAGTCTCAACCACTACTCTCTGTAACAGTCTTCCTGCACCTCAGTCTCCAACCTCTGCTCTCTGTAAGATCCTTCTGCAACCCAGTTTTTAAACTCTGCACTCTGTCTCAGTCCTCCTGCACAACAGTTTCCAACCTCTGATCTCTGTAACAGTACCTCTGAAACCCAGTCTCCAATCTCGGCTCACAGTAACAGGCCTTCTGCACCCCAGTTTCCAACCTCTTCTCTCTGCAATGATTCTTCTCAACACCACTCTCCAAACTCTGCTCTCTGCAACAGTCCTTTTGCACCACAGTCTTTAACCTCTGCTCTCTGTAAGAACCATCTGCATCCCAGTCTTCAACCTCTGCTCTCTGCAACAGTCCTTCTGAACCACAGTCTCCAAACTCTCCTCTCTACAACAATTCTTCTGGACCCCAGTCTCCAAAGTCTGATCTCTGCAACAGTCCTTCTGCACCACAGTGTCCAACCTCTGATCTCTGTAAGGTCTTTCTGCACTCCAGTTTCCAAACTCTGCTCTCTCTAACATTCCTTCTCCACCCCAGGCTCCAACATCTGCTTTCTGCAAGTGTCCTGGGGCACCCCAGTCTCCATCATCTGTCCTCTGCAACAGTCCTTCAGTAACGCATTCTCCAACCTCTGCTCTCTGTAAAGGTCCTTCTGCACCCCAGTCTCTAACCTCTGCTTTCTGTATCAGTCTTTGTGAACCCCAGTCTTCAACCCCTGCTCTCTGTAACAGTCCTTCTACACCTCAGTCTCCAATCTCTGCTTTCTGTAACAGTCCTTCTGCACCTCAGTCTGAATCCTCTGCTCTCCAAATCTTTCTGCAGCTCAGTCTGCAACCTGTGCTCTCTATAACAGTCCTTCTGGACCCCAGTCTCCAATCTCTGCTCTCTGTAACAGTCCTTCTATACCGCAGTCTACAAACTTTGCTCTCTGTAATGGTCCTTCTGCACCCGAATTTCCAGGCTCTGCTTTCTGTAACAGTCCTTCTGAACCTCAGTCTCCTAACTCTGCTCTCTGTAACAGTCCTTCTACACCTCATCCTCCAAACTCTACTCTCTGTAAAAGTGCTTCTGCACCTTAGTCTGAAACATCTACTCTCCAAGATCCTTCTGCACCCCATTCTCCAACCACTGCTCTCTGTAAACACTCCACCTGAACCTCAGCCTCCAACCTCTGCTCACTGTAAGATTCTTCAGGAACCCAGTCTCCAAACTCCACTCTCTGTAACAGTCCTTCGGCAGCACAGTCTCAAATCTCTTCTCTCTTTAACAGTCCTACTGCAACTCAGTCTCCAAACTCTGGTCTCTGCAACAGTCCTTCTGCACCCCAGTCTCCAACATCTGCTCTCTGCAAAAGTCCGTCTGCACCCTAGTTACCAACATCTGATCTCTACAACAGTATTTCTGCATCCCAGTCTCCAAACTCTGCTCTCTGTGAGAATCCTACTGCACATCAATCTCCAATCTCTGCTCTCTGTAAGAACTTTCTGCACCCCAGTTTCCAAACTCTGCTGTCTGTAAAATTACTTCTGAACCCTAGTCTCCAACCTCTGCTTTCTGCAACGGTCCAGCTGCACCCCAGTCTCCAACCTCTGTCCTCTGCAACAGTCCTTCTGCTCTCCAATACCGAAACTCTGGTCTCTGGAACAGTCCTTCTGTACCGAAGTCTCATAACTCTGCGCTCCGTAAAGGTTCTTTTGCACCACAGTCTCCAACCTCTGCTTTCTTTATCAGTCCTTCTTCACAACAGTCTCCAACCTCTGCTCTCTGTAACAGTCCTTCTGCACCTCAGTCTCCAACCTCTGCTCTTTGCAAAAGTCCTTCTGCACCCCATTCTCCAACCTCTCCTCTTTGAAACAGTCCTTCTGAACAACAGTCTCCAACATCTACTCGCTGCAACAGTCCTTCTGTAACCTATTCTCCAAACTCTGCTCTCTGCAACAGTTCTTCTGCACCTCAGTCTCCAACCTCTGCTCTTTGCAAAAGTTTTTCTGCACCCCATTCTCCAACCTCTCCTCTTTGAAACAGTCCTTCTGAACAACAGTCTCTAACATCTACTCGCTGAAACAGTCCTTCTGTAACCTATTCTCCAAACTCTACTCTCTGCAACAGTTCTTCTGCACCTCAGTCTCCAACATCTGCTCTGTATATGATCCTTCTGAAACCCAGACTCAAAACTCTGCTCTCTGAAACAGTCCTTCTGCAAAACAGTCTCAAAACTCTGCTCTCTGTAACAGGCCTTCCTCAAGCCAGTTTCCAACCTCTGCTCTCTGTAGCGGTCTTTCTTCACCCCAGTCTACAACATCTGCTCTCTGCAACAGTCCTTCTGCATCTTAGTCTGAAAAATCTTCTCTCTGCAACAATCCTTTAAACCTCAATCTCCAAACTCTGTTCTATGTAAGATCTTTCTGCAACACAGTCTGTAAAATCTGCTCCCTGTAACACTCTTTCTGCACCTCAGTCTCAAACCTCTGCTCTCTATAACAGTCCTTCAACATCTCAGTCTGAAACCTCTGCTCTCTGCACGATTTTTCTGACCCCAGTCTTCAACCACTGCTCTCTTTAACAGTCCTTCTGCACCTCAATCTCCAAACTCTGCTCTCTGGAAGATCCTTCTGCCACCCAGTCTCCTAACTCTGCTCTCTATAACAGTCCTTTTGCACCTCATTTTTCAAACTCTGCTCTCTTTAACAGGCCTTCTGCATCCCAGTCTCAAAACTCTTCTCTCTGCAACGATCATTCTACACCCCTGTCTCCAACCTCTGCTCTCTGCAACAGTCCTTCTGCACCCTAGTCTCCAAACTCTACTCTCTGTAAGATCCTTCTGCACCCCAGTTTCCAACCTCTACTATATGTAACAGTAATACTGCACACCAGTCTCAAAAATTTTCTCTTTGTAACAGTACTTCTGCACACCAGTCTCTAAACTCTGTATTCTTAAACAGTCCTTCTGCACTGCAGTCTGCAAACTCTTCTCTCTGTATCAGTCAGTCTTCACCCCAGGCTCCAACCTCTGCTCTCTATAACAGTCCTTCTGCACCTCATCTCCAACCTCTGCTCTCTGCAAAGCTCCTTCTGCACCCCAATCTCCAAACTCTGCGCTCTCTAAGAAAATTCTTCACCCTAGTTTCCAAAATCTGCTCTCTGTAACAATCATTCTGCACCACAGTCTCAATACTCTGCTCACTTTAACAGTCCTTCTGCACCTTAGTCTGCTACCTCTACTCTCTGCAATAGTCCTACTGCACCCCAGTTTCAAACCTCTGCTCTCTGCAATAGTATTTCTGCACCCCAGTCTCCAACATCTGCTCTCTACAACACTCCTTCTCCACCCCAGTCTCCAATTTCTGCTTTTTGCAACAGTCATTCTGCACCCCAGTCTCTAACCTCTGCTTTCTATATGAGTCCTTCTACACCCAAGTCTCCAACCTCTGCTCTCTGTAACAGCCCTTCTGCACCCCAGTCTCCAACCTCTTCCCTCTGCAACAGTCCTTCTGCAACCCAGTCTCCAACCTCTGCTCTCTGTAATAGTCCTTCTGCACATCAGTGTCCAAACTCTATTCTCTGTAATAGTCCTTCAGTACCGCAGTCTCCAAACTCTGCTCTCTGTAAAGGTCCTTTTGCACGCCAGTCTCCAAACTCAGCTTTCTTTGTCCGTCCATCTGAACATCAGTCTCCAACCTCTGCTCTCTGCAAAAGTCCTTCTGCAACCCATTCTCCAACTTCTGCTCTCTGCAACAGTCCTTCTAAAAAACAGTATCCAACATCTGCTCTCTGAAAAAGTCCTTTTGTACCCTGGTCTCCAACCTCTGCTCTCTGCAACAGTCCTTCTGTACTGCAATCTCCAAATTCTTCTCTCTGCAACGAACCTTGTGCACCCCAGTCTCAAACATCTGCTCTCTGCAAAAGTCCTTCTGCACCTCAGTCTGAAAATTTGGCTTTCTGCAACAATCCTTCTGCACCCCAGACTTCAACATCTGCTCTCTGTAACAGTCCTTATGCACCTCAGTCTCCAAACTCTGCTCTATGTAAGATCCTTGTGCAACACAGTCTCCAAAATTAGCTCCCTGTAACAGTCCATCTGCACTTCAGTCTCCAACCTCTGCTCTCCGTAACAGTGGATCTACACCTCAGTCTGAAACCTCTTCTCTCTACACGATCCATCTGAACCCCAGTCTCAAACCACTGCTCTTTGTAACAGTCCTCCTGCACCTCAGTCGCCAAACTCTGCTTTATAAGATCCTTCTGCCACCCAGTCTCCTAACTTTGCTTTCTATAACAGTCCTTCTGCACCCAAGTCGTCAACCTCTTCTCTACTTAACAGGCCTTCTGCACCCCAGTCTCAAAACACTGCTCACTGTAACAGGCCTTCTGCACCCCAGCCTCCAAACTCTTCTCTCTGCAACAATCGTTCTACACCTCAGTCTCTAACATCTGTTCTCTCTAAGATCCTTCTGCAACCCAGTCTCTCAACTCTGCCCTCTCTAACAGTCCTTTTGCACCCCTTCTCTCAACTCTTTTATCCGTAACAGGCCTTCAGCACCCCAGTCTCAAATATCTGTTCTCTATAACAAGACGTTTGCACCCCAGTCTCCAACCACTGCTCTCTGCAAAAGTCCTTCTGCGCTCCAGTCTCCAACCTGTGGTCTCTGAAACAGTGCTTCTGCACCTCAGTCTTCAAACGCTGTTCTCTGCTATGATCCTTTTGCACCTCATGTCCAAACTCTCCTCTCTGAAATGATCCTTCTGCACCCCGGTCTCCAACGTCTCCTTTCCTCAACAGTCCTTCTGCACCTCAGTCTTCAAATTCTGCTCTTGGCAACAGTCCTTCTTCACCCAAGTCTCCAACATGTGCTCTCTGCAACAGTCCTTCTAAACCCCAGTCTTCACCTCTGCTCTGTGTAACAGTCCTTCTGCAGCCCAGTCTCCAACCTCTGCTCTCTGTAACAATCCTTATGCACCCCAGTCTCCAACCTCTGCTCTCTGTAACTGTCCTTCTGCACCGTATTCTAAAAACTCTGCTCTCTATTACAGTCTTTCTATACCGCAGTCTCCAACCTCTGCTCTCTGTATTGGTCCCTCTGTACCCCAATTTCCAACCTCTGCTTCCTGTAACAGTCCTTCTGCAACTCAGTCACCAAACTCTGCTCTCTGTAACAGTCCTCCTGCAACTCAGCCTCAAAACTCTGCTCTCTATAACAGTCCTTCTGCAACCCAGTCTCCAACCTCTGCTCTCTGTAGCAGGCCTTATGCACCCCAGTCTCCAAACTCTGCTCTCTGTTACAGTCCTTCTGCACGCCAGTCTGCAACCTCTGCTCTCTGTAACGGTCCTTCTGCACCCCAGTCTCACACCTCTGCTTTCTGTATCATAATTCTTCACCCCAGTTTCCAACGTCTGCTCTGTGTTACAATCCTTCTGCATCTCAGTCTTCAACCTCTGCTCTCTGAAACAGTTCTTCTGCACCTCAGTCTCCAACCTCTGCTTTCTGCAACATTCCTTCTGCACCCCAGTCTCCAACCTGTGCTCTCTGTAACAGTCCTTCTGCACTGCAGTCTCCCACCTCTTCTCTCTGTATCAATCCTTCTCAGCCCAGTCTACACCTCTGCTCTCTTCATCGATTCTTCTGCAACTCAGTCTCCAACTTGTGCTCTCTTCAACGATCCTTCTGCACCCCAGACTCCACCTCTGCTCTATGTAACTGTTTTTCTGCACCTCAGTCTCCAACCTCTGCTCTCTGCAACCGTCCTTCTGCACCCCTGTCTCCAACCTCTGCTCTCTGCAACGATCTTTATGCACCCCACTCTCCAACATCTGCTCTCTGCAACAGTCCTTCTGCACCCCAGTCTCCAACGTCTCATCTCCTTAACACTCCTTCTGCACCCCAGACTCCAACCTCTGTTCTCTGTAAGGTCCTTCTGCACCCTAGTTTTTAATCTCTGCTCTCTGTATCATTTTTCTCCAACCCAGTATACAACCTCTGCTCTCTGCAATGGTCCTTCTGCTCCCCAGTCTCCAAACTCTGTTCTCTGTAACAGTCCTTCTTAACCCCAGTCTCAAACCTCTGCTCTCTGAAAAGATCTTTCTGCACCCCAGTCTCCAACCTATGTAATCGTAAACAGTCCGTCTGCACCTCAGTCTGAAAACTCGGTTCTCTGCAACGATCCTTCTGCACCCCAGTCTCCAAACTCTGCTCTCTGTAACAGTCTTGTTCCACCTCAGTTTCCAACCTCTGCTCTCAGTTAGATCCTTCTGCATCCCTGTCTCCAAACTCTGCTCTTTGTAACAGTCCTTCTGCACCCCAGTCTCCAACCTCTGCTCTCTGAAACAGTCTTGTTCCACCTCAGTCTCCAACCTCTGCTCTAAGTAAGATCCTTCTGAAACGCTGTCTCTAAACTCTGCTCTTTGTAACAGTTCTTCTGCACCTCAGTCTCCAACCTCTGCTTTATGTAAGATCTTTCTGCAACAAAGTCACGAAACTCTGCTCTCGGTAACAGTCCTTATGCACCCCAGTCTCAAACCTCTGCTCTGTGAAACAGTTCGTCTGCAACGCAGTCTCTAAACTCTGCACTCTGAAAGATCCTTCTGCACCCCAGTCTCCAAACTCTGATCTGTAACAGTCCTCCTTCACCCCAGCCTCCAACCTCTGCTCTCTGTACAATCCTTCTGCACCTCAGTCTCCAACATCTGCTCACTGCAACGGTCCTTCTGGACCCCATTCTGAACCTCTGTTGTCTGCAAGAGTCCTTCAGCATGTCAGTCTCCAAACTCTACTCCCTGCAAAAATCCTTCTGCACCCCAGTCTCCAACCATTGCTCTCAGTAACATTTCTTCTGCACCTCAGTCTCCAACCTCTGCTCTATGTACGAGCCTTCTGCAAGCAAGTCTCCAAATTCTGCTCTCTGTAACAGTCCTTCTGCACCCCAGTCTCCAACCTCTGCTCTGTGAAATAGTTCGTCTGTATGCCACTCTCCAAACTCTGCTCTCTGTAAGATCCATCTGCACCCAAAATCTCCAAACTCTGATCTCTGCTAAAGTCCTTCTACACCCCAGTCTCCAACATCTGCTCGCTGCAACAATCCTTCTGCACCCCAGTCTCCAACTTCTGCTCTCTGCAACAGTTTTTCTGCATCCCAGTCTTTAACATCTACTCTCTGAAACAGTCCTTCTGCATCCCATTCTCCAACCTCTGCTTTCTGTGTCAGTCCTTCTGCACCCCAGTCTCCAAACTCTGCTCTCTGTAACAGTCTTTCTGTATCTCAGTCTCCAACATTTGCTCTCTATTACACTCCTTCTGCACCCCAGTCTCCAAACTCTGCTATCTGCAACAGTCCACTTCAACCTCTGCTCTGTGTAACAGTCCTTTTGCATCCCATTCTCCAAAATCTGCTCCCTGCAACCGTCCTTTTGCACCCAAGTCTCGAACCTTTGCTCTCTGCAACGATCCTTCTGCACACCAATCTCCAACCTCTGCTCTCTGCAATAATCCTCCTGCACCCCAGTCGCCAACCTCTGCTCTCTGTAACAATCCTTCTCCACCGCAGTCTCCAAACTCTGCTCTAGGTAATATTCTTTTGCAACCCAGTTTCCAAACTTTGCTCTCTGTAACAGCCCTTCTGTACCCAGTCTCCAACCTCTGCTCTCTGTAACAGGCCTTCTGCACCCCAGTCTCAAAACTCTGCTCTCTGTATCAATTCTTCTGCACCCCAGTCTCCAAAGTCTTCTCTCTGTAACAGTCTTTCTGTATCTCAGTCTCCTACCTCTGCTCTCTGCAACATTTCTTCTGCACACCAGTCTCCAACATCTGCACTCTGAAACAGTTCTTCTTCACTCCAGTCTCTAACCTCTGCTCTCTGTAACAGTCCTCCTGTATAGCAGTCTCCAAACTCTGCTCTCTGTAATGGTCCTTCTGCACCTCAGTCTCCAAACTCTGCTCTCTGTAATGGTCCTTCTGCACCTCAGTCTCCAACCTATGTTTTCTGTATCAGTCCTTCGGTACCGCAGTCTCCAACCTCTGCTATCTGCAACAGTCCTACTGCACCTCCTTCTCCAAATTCTACTCTCTGCAAAAGTCCTTCTGCACCCAAGTCTCAAACACCTGCTCCCTCCAACAGTCCTTCTTAACCCCAGTTTCCAAGCTCTGCTATCTGCAACAGTCCTTCTGCACCCCAGTCTTTAAACTCTGATCTCTTTAACAGTCCTTCTGCACCTCAGTCTGGAAACTCTGCTGTCTTCAATTATCCTTCTGCACCCCAGACTCCAACCAGTGCGCTCTGCTCTACGTAAGATCCTTCTGCAACCCAATCTCCAAAGTCTGCTCTCTGTAACAGCCCTTCTGCACCCCAGTTTCCAAAGTCTGTTCTCTATAACTATCTTTCTGCACACCAGTCTCCATCGTCTTCTCTCTGTGACAGTCCTTCTTAATCTCAGTCTGCTACATCTGCTCTCTGCAACAGTTCTTCAGCACCCCAGTCTCCAAATTCTTGTCCCTGCAACAGTATTTCTACACCCCAGTCTCCAACCTCGGCTATCTGCAAGAGTCCTTCTGCACTCCAGTCTCCAAACTCTGCTCTCTGTAACAATCCTTCTGTGCCTCAGTCTCCAACCTCTACTCTCTGCAAAAGTCCTTCTGCACCTCAGTCTCCAACATCTGCTCTCTGTAAGATCCTTCTGCAACCCAGTGTTCAACCTCTGCCCTCTGTAACACTCCTTCTGCACCCCTTCTCCCAACTCTCCTCTGCGTAACAGGCCTTCTGCACCCCAATCTCCAAACTCTGCTCTCTGTAACAGACCTTCTGCACCCCAATCTTCAACCTCTGCTCTCTGTAACAGTCCTTCTGTACTGCAGTCTTCAAACTCCGCTCTCTGTAACGGTCCTTCTGCACCTGAGACTTCAAACTCTGCATTATGTATGAGTCATTTTTCACCCAAGTCTCCAAACTCTGCTCTCTGTAACAGTCCCTCTGCACCTCAGACTCCAACCTGTGTTCTCTGCAACAGTCCTACTGCGCCCATATCTCCAACCTCTGGTCTCTGCAACAGTCCTTCTGCACCTCAGTGTCCTAACTCTGCTCTCTCTAAGATCTTTCTGAAACCCAGGCTTCAAACTCTGCTTTCTGCAATGGTCCTTCTGCACCTCAGTCTCCAAACTCTGATCTCTACAACAGTTATTCTGCACCCCAGTCTTCAAACTCTGCTCTCTGTAACAGTCTTTCTGTATCTCAGTCTCCAATCACTGCTCTCTGCAACAGTCCTTCTACACCCCAGTCTCCATAATCTGCTCGCCCCAAAGATCCTTCTGAACCTAAGTCTCCAACCTCTGTTCTCTACATCAGTTCTTCTGCACCCCAGTCTCCAACATCTGCTCTCAATAACAGTCCTTCTGTACCGCAGTCTCGAACGTCTGTTCTCCATAAGGATCCTTATGCACCCCAGTATCCAACCTCTGCTATCTGCATCAGTCGTTTTGCACTACAGTCTCCAAACTCTGCCCTCTGTAAAAGTCCTTCTGCAACTCAGTCTGCAAACTCTGCTCTCTGCAACAGTCCTTCTGCACCACAGTCTCCATCGTCTGCTCTCTGCAACAGTCCCTTTGCAACCCAATCTCCAACATTTTCTCTCTGCAACAGTCCTTCTCCACCCCAGTCTCCAACTGCTGCTCTCTGTAAAAGTCCTTCTGTACTAACTTCTCCAACCTCTGCTCTCTAAGGGTACTTCTGCATCTGAGTCTCCAACCTCTGCTTTCTCTAACAGTCCTTCTGCACCTCAGTCTCCAAACTCTGCTCTCTGTAAAAGGCCTTCTGCACCCAAGTCTCCAACCTCTGCTCGCTGCAACAGTCCACATGCACCCCAATCTCCAACATCTGCTCTCTGCAACAGTTTTTCTGTACCTCAGTCTGAAGACTCTGCTCTCTGCAATAATCCTTCTGCACCCGAGTCTCAAACCTCTGCTCTCTGTAACAGTCCTTCTGTACCTCAGTCTCCAACTTCTTCTCTGTATCAGTCCTGCACCCCTATCTCCTACATCTGCTCTCTGTAACTGTCCTTCTTCACCTCAGTCTCCAACCTCTGCTCTCTGTAACATCTTTCTGCAACCCAGTATTCAAGCTCTGTTCTCTGTAACAGTCCTTCTACATAACAGTGTCCAAACTCTGCTTTCTGTATCAGGCCAACTGCACCCCAGTCTCCAACCTCTGCTTTCTCTAACAGTCCTTCTGCACCACACTCTTCAACCTCTGTTCTCTTCAACATTTCTTCTGCACCCCAGTCTCCAAACTCTGCTCTCTTTAACAGTCCTTCTGTTTCGCAGTCTCCAAACTCTGTTTTCTTTAAGGGTCCTTCTGCACCCCATTTCCAACCTCTGCTTTCTGTATCAGTACTTCTGCACCACAGTCTCCAAACTCTGCTCTCTTAACAGTCCTTCTGCACCTCAGTCTGCAACCTCTGATCTCTGCAATAGTCCTACTGCACCCCAGTCTCCAAACACTTCTCTCTGCAACAGTCCTTCTGCACCCCAGTCTCCTACATCTGCTCTCTACAAAATTCCTTCTCCACCACAGTCTCCATCCTCTGCTCTTTTCAACAGTCCTTCTGCACCTCAGTCTCCAACCATTGCTTTCTGTATAAGTTCTTCTCCACGCCAGTCTCCAACCTCTGCTCTCCATAACAGTCCTTCTGCACTTCAGTCTCTAAACTCTGCTCTCTGCATCAGTTTTTCGGCACCCCAATCTTCAATCTCTACTCTCTGCAACAGTCCTTCTGCACCCATGTCTACAACCTCTGCTCTCTTCAACGGCATTTCTGCACCCCAATCTCAAACCTCTACTCTCTGCAACTGTCCATCTGCACTCTGTAACAATCCTTCTACACCCAAGTCTCCAACCTCTGCACTCATCAACAGTCCTTCTGCACCTGAGTCTCAAAACTCTGCTCTCTGCAAAGGTCTTTCTGAACCAGAGTCTTCAACATCTACTCTCTGTAACAGTCCTTCTTGACCTCAGTCTCCAAAATCTGCTCTCTGTAATATCCTTCTGTATACCAGTCTCCAATCTCTGGTTTCTGTAACAGTACTTCTGAACCCAGTCTTCAATCACTGCTACCTGTAACAGTCCTTCTGAACCCAAGTCTCCAACCTCTAATCTCTGTAAGAGTCCTTTGGCACCCCCAGTCTCCACCCTCTGCTCTCTGTAACGATACTTTTGCACCCAAGTCTTCAAACTCTGTTCTCTTCAACAGTCCTTCTAAACATCATTCTGAAACTCTGCTCTATGCAACGATCTTTCTGGACACTGGTCTCCAACCTCTGCTCTTTGTAACAGTCCTTCAGCACCTCAGTCAACAACCTCTGCTCTCTGTAAGATCTTTCTGCCACCCAGTCTCCAAACTCTGCTCTATGTTACAGGCCTTCTGCACCCCAGTCTCCATGCTCTGTTCTCTGTAACAGGCCTCCTGCACCTCAGTCTTCAATCTCTTCTCTCTGCAACGATCCTTCTGCCACCCAGTCTCCAAACTCTGCTCTATGTTACAGGCCTTCTGCACCCCAGTCTCCAAGCTCTGCTCTCTGTAACAGTCCTTATGCACCTTATTCTCCAACCTCTGCTCTCTGTAACAGTCCTTCTGCACCCCAGTCTCCAAACACTGCACTCTGCACATTCCTTCTGCACCTCAGTTTCCAACCTCTGCTCTCTGCAACAGTCCTTCTGCACCTCAGGCTCCAAACTTTGCTCTCTGTAAAATCCTTTTGCACCCCAGTCTCTAACGTCTGCTCTCTTCAAAAATAATTTGGCACCCATCTCCAATGTCTACTCTCTGCAATGGTTTCTCTGAACCCCAGGTTCCAATCTTGTTCTCTACATCAGTTCTTCTGTACCGCAGTTTTCAACCTCTGTTCTCTGTAAGTTTCCTTCTGCACTCCATTCTCCAACCTCTGCTTTCTCTATCAGTCCTTCTGCACCATAGTCTGCAAACTCTGCTCTCTGTAACAGTCCTTCTGCACCTCACTCTGCAATCTCTGCTCTCTGCAACAGTACGTCTGGACCCCAGTCTCCAAAATCTGCTCTCTACAACAGTCTTTTTTCCACCCCAGTCTCCAACCTCTGCTCTCTGTAACTGTCCTTCTGTACTTCAGTCTCAAACCTCTGCCCTCTGTAAAGATTTTTCGGCACCCCAGTCTCAAAAATCTGCTTTCTGTATCAGTCCTTCTGCACTCAGGTCTCTAAACTCTGCTCTCTTTAACTAACTTTATGCACCTCAGACTACAACCTTTGCTTTCTGCAACAGTCCTACTGCGCCCCAATCTCCAACCTCTTCTCTCTGCAACACTGCTTCTGCTCCTCAGTGTCCAAACTCTGCTCTCTGGATAATCCTTCTGAAACCCAGTCTCCAACCTCTGCTATTTGCAATGGTCCTTCTGCACCCCAGTCTCCAAACTCTGTTCTCTACAACAATTATTCTACACCCCAGTCTCCAACCTCTGCACTCTGTAACAGTCCTTCTGTACCACAGTCTCCAATGTCTGTTCTCTGTAAGGGTCCTTCTGGACCCCAGTTTTCAACCGTGGTTTCATTATCAGTCCATCAGAACCACATTCTCCAAACTCTTCTCTCTGTAACAGTCCTTTTGCACCTCACTCTGCAACCTCTACTCTCTGTAATAGTCCTTCTGCACACCAGTCTACAATCTCTGCTCTCTGCTACATTCCTTCTGCACCCCAGTCTCTAACATCTTCTCTCTGCAACAGTCGTTGCCCACCTCAGTCCCCAACCTCTGCTCTCTGCAACAGTCCTTCTGCACCCCAGTCTCCAACCTCTGATCTCTGCAACAGTCCTTCTGCACCCCAATCTCAAACCTCTACTCTCTGCAACTGTCCATCTGCACTCTGTAACAATCCTTCTACACCCAAGTCTCCAAACTCTGCACTCAACAGTCCTTCTGCACCTCAGTCTCCAACCTCTGCTCTCTGCAAAGGCCTTTCTGCACCACAGTCTTCAACATCTACTCTTTGTAACAGTCCTTCTGGACCTCAGTCTTCAACCTCTGCTCTCCGTAATATCCTTCTGTAAACTAGTCTCCAATCTCTGCTTTCTGTAACAGTACTTCTGAACCCAGTTTCCAAACTCTGCTCTCTGTAAAGGTCCTTGTTAACCCACGTCTCAAACCTCTGCTCTCTGAAACAGTCTTTTGGCACCCCCAGTCTCCACCCTCTTCTCTCTGTAACGATACTTTTGCACCCAAGTCTCCAACATCTGTTCTCTTCAACAGTCCTTCTAAACATCATTCTGAAAACTCTGCTCTCTGCAACGACCTTTCTGGACACCGGTCTCCAAACTCTGCTCTCTGTAACAGTCCTTCGGCACCTCAGTCGACAACCTCTGCTCTCTGTAAGTTCCTTCTGCCACCCAGTCTCCACAGTCTGCTCTAAGTTACAGGTTTTCTGCACCCCAGTCTCCAAGCTCTGCTCTCTGTAACAGACCTCCTGCACCTCAGTCTCCAACCTCTTCTCTCTGAAAGGATTCTTCTGCACCACAGTCTCCAACCTCTGCTCTCTGCAACAGTCCTATTGCACCGCAGTCTCCAACCTCTGCTCTCTGTAATATCCTTCTGCACACCTGTCTCCAAACTCTGCTCTTTATCACAGTCCTTCTATTCCGCAGTCTCCAACCTCAATTCTCTGTAACGGTCCTTCTGCACCCCAGTCTCCAAACTCTGCTTTCTGTATCAGTTCTTCTGCACCACAGTCTCTAAACTCTGCTCTCTGTAGCAGTCCTTCTGCACCTCACTCTGCAACCTCTGCTCTCTGCAACAGTCCGTCTGCACCCCAGTCTCCAAAATCTGCTCTCTACAACAGTCTTTTTCCACCCCAATCTTCAACCTCTGCTCTCTGTAACTGTCCTTCTGTACTTCAGTCTAAAACCTCTGCTCTCTGTAACGGTTTTTCGGCACCCCAGTCTCCAAACTCTACTTTTTGTATCAGTCTTTCTGCACCCTGGTCTCCAAACTCTGCTCTCTTTAACAGTCCTCCTGCACCTCAGACTCCAACCTCTGCTTTCTGCAACAGTCCTACTGCACCCCAATCTCCAATCTCTGCTCTCTGCAACAGTCCTTCTGCACTTCAGTGTTCAAACTCTGCTCTCTGTATGATCTTTGTGAAACCCAGTCTCCAACCTTTGCTATCTGCAATGGTCCATCTGCACCCCACTCTCTAAACTCTTTTCTCTACAACAGTTATTCTGCACCCCAGTCTCCAACCTCTGATTACTGTAACAGTCCTCTGGTACCGCAGTATGCAACCTCTGTTCTCTGTAAGGGTCCTTCTGAACCCCAGTCTCTAAAATCTGCTCTCTGCAAGAGAACTTCTGCACCCCAGTCTTCAACTTTTGCTCTCTGCAACATTTCTTATCCACTCCAGTCTCAAACCTGTGCTCTTTGTAACTGTCCTTCTGCACCCCACTCTCCAACCTCTGCTCTGTGTAACAGTTCTTTACAACCCCAGTCTCCAACCATTTATCTCTGTAACCGTCCTTCTGCTCCTCACTCTGCAACCTCTGCTCTCTGCAACAGTCCGTCTGCACCCCAGTCTCCAAACTCTGCTTTCTGTATCAGTCCTTCTGCACCCCATTTCTAAACTCTGCTCTATGTAACAGTCCTTCTGAACCTCAGACTTTAACCTCTGCTCTCTGCAACAGTCCTACTGTGCCTCAATCGCCAATCTCTGCTCTCTGCAACACTGCTTCTGCACCTCAGTGTCCAAACTCTGCTCTCTGTATAATCCTTCTTAAACCCAGTCTCCAATCTCTGCTATTTTCAATGGTCCTTCTGTACCCCAGTCTCTAAACTCTGCTCTCTGTAACAGTCCTTCTGTACCACAGTCTCCAATCTCTGTTCTTTGTAAGGGTCCTTCTGCACCCCAGTCTTCAAACGTGGTTTCAGTATCAGTCCATCAGCACCACATTCTTCAAACTCTGCTCTCTGTAACAGTCCTTTTGCACCACAGTCTGCAACCTCTGCTCTCTGCAATAGTCCTTCTGCACACCAGTCTACAATCTCTGCTCTCTGCTGAAGTCCTTCTTCACCCCAGTCTCTAACATCTTCTCTCTGCAACAGTCATTCCCAACCTCAGTCTCCAACCTCTGATCTCTGCAACAGTCTTTCTGCACCCCAGTCATCATGCTCTGCTTTCTGTGTCAGTCATTCTGCACCCCAGTCTCCAACCTCTGCTCTCTGTAACAGTCCTTCTGTACCTAAGTCTGAAAACTCTGCTCTCAGAAACGATTCTTCTGCACCTCAGTCTCCAAGCACTGCTGTCTCTTACAGGCCTTCTGCACCCCAGTCTCCAACCTCTGCTCTCCGCAACAGTCTTTCTGCACCCCAGTCTCCAACCTATGCTGTCTGTAAGATCTTTCTGAAAACCTGTCTCCAACCTATGCTCTCTGTAACAGTCCTTCTGTACCGCAGTCTCCAAACTCTGGTCTCTGTAAGGGTCCTTCTGTACTTCAGTATGCAACCTCTGCTCTCTGAAACACTCCTTCTGCACCCAGTCTCCAAATTTTGCTCTCTGCAACAGTATTTATGCACATCAGTCTCCAACATGTTCTCTCTGTAAATGTCCTACTGCACCCCCGTCTTCAACCTCTGGTCTCTGTAAAAGTACTTCAGCATTACAGTCTCCAAAATCTGCTCTCTTTAACGATCCTTCTACACCCCAGTCTCCAAACTCTGCTCTCTGCAACGATCCTTCTGCACCCCAGTCTCCAACGTCTGCTCTCTGTAAAAGTCCTTTTTCACCCCAGTCTCCAACATCTGGTCGCTCTAACCATCCTTCTGCAACTCAGTCTCCAACATTTGCTCTATGCAACAGTCTTTCTGGACCCAAGTCTCCAACATCTGCTCTCTGCAACAGTCCTTCTACACCCAAGTCTACAACTTCTGCTCTCTGCAACAGTCCTTCTACACCCCAGTCTCCATACTTTGCTCACCCCAACGATCCTCCTGCAACCCAGTTCCAACCACTGTTCTCTACAAAAGTTCTTCTGTACCCTAGTCTCTAACCTCTGCTCTCTGTAACAGTCCTTCTGTACCGCAGTCTCCAACCTCTGTTCTCCGTAAGGGTCTTTATGCACCCCAGTATCCAACCTCTGCTATCTGTATCAGTTGTTTTACAACAAAGTCTCGAAACTCTGCCCACTGTAACAGTCGTTCTGCAATTCAGTCTGCAATATCTGCTCTCTGCAACAGTCCTTCTGCACCTCAGTCTCCAACCTGTGCTCTCTATAAGAATCCTTCTGCACCCGTATCCAACCTCTGCTTTCTGTATCAGTTTTTCTCCACCTCAGTCTCCAACCTCTGCTCTCAGTAACAATCCTTCTGCACCTCAGTCTCCAACCTCTGCTCTCTGCAATGGTCCATCTGAACCTCAGTCTCCAAACTCTTCTCTCTGTAACAGTGCTTCTGCACCTCAGTCTCCAAACTCTGTTCGCTGTAACATCCTTCTGCAACCCAGTATTCAAACTCTGCTCTCTGTAACAGTCTTTCTACACCACAGTGTCCAAACATTGCTTTCTGTATCAGGCCTTCTGCACTCCAGTCTTCAACCTCTGATTTCTGTATCAGTCCTTCTGCACCCCAGTCTCCAAACTCTGATCTCTGCAACGATCCTTCTGCACCACAGTCTTCAACATCTGTTCTCTTCAAGACTTCTTCTGCACCCCAGTCTCTAAACTCTGCTCTCTGTAACAGTTCTTCTGTTCTGCAGTCTCCAAACTCTGTTTCTTTAAGGGTCCTTCTGCACCCCAGTTTCCAACCTCTGCTTTCTGTATCAGTACTTCTGCACAACAGTCTCCAAACTCTGCTCTCTTAACAGTCCTTCTGCACCTCAGTTTGCAACCTCTGCTCTCTGCAATAGTCCTACTGCACCCCAGTCTCCAAACACTGCTCTCTGCAACAGTCCTTCTGCACCCCAGTCTCCAACATCTGCTCTCTACAACATTCCTTCTCCACCCCAGTCTCCAATCTCTGCTCTTTGCAACAGTCCTTCTACAGCCCAGTCTCCAACCTCTGCTCTCTGTAACAGTCCTTCTGAACTTCAGTCTCCAAACTCTGCTTTCTGCATCAGTCCTTCGACACCCCAATCTCCAATCACTACTCTCTGCCACAGTCCTTCTCCACCCCAGTCTCCAACCTCTGCTCTCTGCAACAGTCCTTCTGCACCACAATCTCAAACCTCTACTCGCTTCAACTGTCCATCTGAACACCAGTCTCAAACCTCTGCTCTGTGCAATAGTTCTTCCGCACACCAGTCTCAAACCTCTACTCTCTACAACATTCCTTCTCCACCCAGCCCACAAACTCTGCTTTCTGTATGAGTCCTTCTGCACTCAAGTCTCTAACCTCTGCTCTCTTTAACAATCCTTCTACACCCAAGTATCAAACCTCTGCACTCATTAACAGTCCTTCTGCACCTCAGTCTCCAACCTCTGCTCTCTGCAACAGTCTGTGGGCACCCCAGTCTCCAAAATCTGCTCTCTACAACACTCTTTTCCACCCCAGTCTCCAACATCTGCTCTCTGTAACGACCTTCTCTACTTTAGTCTCAAACCTCTGCTCTCTGTAACGGTTTTTCTTCACCTCAGTCTCCAAACTCTACTTTCGGTATCAGTCCTTCTGCACCCCGGTCTCTAAACTCTGCTCTCTTTAACAGTCCTTCTGCACCTCAGTGTTCAAACTCTGCTCTCTGTAGGATCTTTCTGAAACCCAGTCTCCAACCTCTTCTATCTTCAATGGTCGACCTGCACCCAACTCTCTAAACTCTGTTCTCTACAACAGTTATTCTGCACCCCAGTCTCCAACCTCTGATTACTGTAACAGTCCTTCTGTACTGCAGTATCCAACCTCTGTTCTCTGTAAGGGTCCTTCTGCACCCCAGTCTCTAAAATCTGCTCTCTGTAAGAGACCTTCTGCACCCCAGTCTCTAACCTCTGCTCTCTGCAACATTTCTTCTTCACCACAGTCTCAAAACTGTGCTCTCTGTAACTGTCCTTCTGCACCCCACTCTCCAACCCATGCTCTCTGTAACAGTCCTTCTGTACTGCAGTCTCCAACCTCTGCTCTCCATAACTGTCCTCTTGCATCCCAGACTCTAACCTCTTCTTTCTGTATCAGTCGTTCTGCACTCAAGTCTCAAACCTCTGCTCTCTGTAACAGTCTTTATGAACCTCAGTCTTCAAATTCTGCTCACTGCAACAGTACTTCTGCACCCAAATCTACAACCTCTGCTCTCTGCAACAGTTCTTCTACACCCAAGTCTCCAACCTCTGCTCTTCAACAGTCTTTCAATACCTTTGTCTCCAAACTCTGCTCTCTGCATTGGTCTTTCTGCACCTCAGTCTCCAACCTCTACTCTCTGTAATAGTCCTTCTGCACCTCAGTCTCCAACCTCTGCTGTCTGTAAGATCCTTCTGCAACCCAATCCCCAAACTCTACTCTCTGTAACAGTCCTTCTGCACCCCTTTTCCAAATTCTGCAATCTGTAACAGGCGTTCTGCACCGTAGTCTACAATCTCTGCTCTCTGGAACGATCATTCTGCACCATAGTCTCCAACCTCTTCTCTCTGCAACAGTCTTTCTGCACCACACAGTCTCCAACATCAGCTGTCTGCAATAGTCCTTCTGCACCTCAGTCTGAATACTCTGCTCTCTGCAACGATCCTTCTGCACCCCAGTCTCCAAACTCTGGTCTATGTAACACTCCTTCTGCACTTCAGTCTCAAACCTCTGCTCTCTGTAAGATCCATCTACTACCCAGTCTCCAAACTCTGCTCACTGTAACAGTCCTTGTGCACCCCAGTCTCCAACCTTTTCTCTTTTTAACAGGCTTTCTACACCCAAATCTCCAAACTCTGCAATGTGCAACGGTCCTTCTGCACCCCAGTCTCCAAACACTGTTTTCCAAAACAGTTCGTCTGTACCACAGTCTTCAACCTCTGTTCTCTGTAAGGGTCCTTCTTAACCCCAGTCTCCAACCTCTCCTTTCTGTATCAGTCCTTCTGCACTACAGTCTCCAAACTCTGCTCTCAGTTACAGTCCTTCTGCACCTCACTCTGCAATCTCTTCTCTCTGCAACAGCCCTTTTGCACCCCAGTCTTCAACTTTGCTCTCTGCAACACTCCTTTTGCAACCCAGTCTCCAAAATCTTCTCTCTACAACAGACATTTTGTATTGCAGTCTCAAACCTCTGCTCTCTGTAATGATCCTCCTGCACCCCAGTCTCCAAACTCTGCTTTCTGTATCAGTTTTTCTGAAACCCAGTCTCCAAACTTTGCTCTCTGTAACATTCTTCTGCACCTCAGACTCCAACCTCTGCTCTCTGTAAGATCCTTTGAAACCCAGTCTCCAAACTCTGCTTTCTGCAATGGTCCTTCTGCTCCCCAGTCTTCAACCTCTGTTCTCTACAACAGTTATTCTGCACCCCAGTCTCCAACCTCTACTCTGTGTAATGGTACTTCTGCACCGCAGTCTTCAACCTCTGCTTTCTGTATCAGTCCTGCTGCACCTTGGTCTGCAATCTCTGCTCTCTGTAAGATCCTTCTGCAACCTTGTCTAAAAACTCTGCTCTCTGTAACAGTCCTTCTGCACCTCAGTCTCCAAACTCTGTTCTTTGCAACACTCCTTCTGCACCCCAGTCGCCACCCTCTACTCTCTGTAACAGTCCTTCTGTACCGTTGTCTTAAGACTCTTCTCTCTGTAACGGTCCTTCTGCACCCCAGTCTCCAACCTCTGCTTTCTGTATCAGACATTCTGCACCCCAGTCTACAAACTCTGCTCTCTGTAACAGTTCTTCTGCACCTCATATCCAAACTCTGCTATCTGCAACAGTCCTTATGCGCCCCAGTCTCCAACCTATGCTGTCTGCAAAATTCCTTCTGAAACCCAGTCTGCAACGTGTGCTGTGTGTAACAGTTCTTCTGCAGCCAAGTCTCCACCTCTGCTCTCTGCAATGATCTTTCTGTACCTCAGTCTTAAAACTCTGCTCTCTGCAACAGTCCTTCTGCACCCCAGTCTCCAAACTCTGTTCTGTGTAACAGTCCTTCTCCACCTCAGTCTTTAACCTCTGCTCTCTGCAAAAGTCCTTCTGCACCCCAGTCTCCAACAACTGCTCTCTAAACAGTCCTTCTGCACTTCAGTCTCCAAAATCTGCTCTCTGCAACAGTCCTTCTGAACCCCAGTGTCCAAACTCTTCTCTGCAACGATCCTTCTGCACCCCAGTCTCCAACCTCTCCTCTCTGAAAGATCCTTCTGATCCCAGTTTCCAAACTCTGCTCTCTGTAATATTCCTTCTCCACACCAGTCTCCAACCTCTGCTTTCTGCAACGGTCCTGCTGCACCCCAGTCTCCAACCTCTGTACTATGCAACACTCCTTCTGCTCCCCAGTCTCCAAACTCTGCTCTCTGTAACAGTCCTTCTTTACAGCAGTCTCCAAACTCTGCTCTCTGTAAAGATCCTTTTGCACGCCAGTCTCCAACATTTGCTTTCTTTGTCCGTCAATCTGAATCTCAGTCTTCAACCTCTGCTCTCTGCAAAAGTCCTTCTGCAACCCATTCTTCAACTTCTGCTCTCTGCAACAGTCCTTCTGAAAAACAGTATCCAACATCTGCTCTCTGAAAAAGTCCTTTTGTACCCTAGTCCCAAACTTCTGCTCTCTGCAACAAACCTTGTGCACCCCAGTCTCCAATATCTGCTCTCTGCAAAAGTCCTTCTGCTCCTCAGTCTGAAAATTTTGTTTCTGCAACAATACTTCTGCACCCCAGACTTTAACATCTTCTCTCTGTAACAGTCCTAATGCACCTCAGTCTCCAAACTCTGCTCTATGTAAGATCCTTGTGCAACACAGTCTCCAAAATTTGCTCCCTGTAACAGTCCTTCTGCACCTCAGTCTCCAACCTCTTCTCTCTTTAACACTCGATCTACACCTCAGTCTGAAACCTCTTCTCCCTACACGATTCATCTGAACTCCAGTCTCCAACCACTGCTCTCTGTAACAGTCCTCCTGCACCTCAGTCTTCAAACTCTGTTCTCTGTAAGATCCTTCTGCCACCCAGTCTCATAATTTTGCTTTCTATAACAGTCCTTCTGCACCTCAGTCTTCAAACTCTGCTCTATTTAACAGGCCTTCTGAACCCCAGTCTCCAAACTCTGCTCTCTGTAACAGGCCTTATGCACCCCAGTCTCCAAACTCTTCTCTCTGCAACAATCATTCTACACCTCAGTCTCTAACATCATCTCTCTGTAAGATCCTTCTGCAACCCAGTCTCCCAACTCAGCCCTCTTTAACAGTCCTTCTGCAGCATTTCTCCAAACTCTCCTCTACATCAAAGGCTTTCTGCACCCCAGTCTCCAAAGTCTGTTCTCTATAACAAGACTTCTGCACCCCAGTCTCCAACCACTGCTCTTGGCAATAGTCCTTCTGCGCCCCAGTCTCCAACCTGTGGTCTCTGCAACAGTGCTTCTGCACCTCATTCTAAAAATGCTGTTCTCTGCTACGATTCTTCTTCAACCCAGTCTTCAACCTCTCCTCTCCTCAACAGTCCTTCTGAACCTCAGTCTCCAAATTCTGCTTTTGGCAACAGTCCTTCTTCAGCCAAGTCTCCAGCCTCTGCTCTCTGCAACAGTCCTTCTACACCCCAGTCTTCAACCTCTGCTCTGTGTAACAGTCATTCTGCCCCCCAGTCTCCAACCTCTGCTCTCTGTAACAATCATTCTACACCCCAGTCTCCAACCTCTGCTCTCTGTAACAGTCCTTCTGCACCTTATTCTCAAACCTCTGCTCTCTGTTACAGTCTTTCTATACTGCAGTCTCCAACCTCTGCTCTCTGTAACGGTCCCTCTGTACCCCAATTTCCAACCTCATCTTTCTGTAACAGTCCTTCTGCACCTCAGTAACTAAACATTGCTATCTGTAACAGTCCTGCTGCAAGTCAGTCTCCAACCACTTCTCTCTGTTACAGTCCTTCTGCACCTCAGTCTGAAACCTCTGCTCTCTGCACGTCCTTCTGCACCCCAGTCTCTAATCACTGCTCTCTGTAACATTCGTCCTTCACCACAGTAACCAACCACTGCTCTCTGTAAGGTCCTTGTTAAACCCAGCCTCAAAACTCTGCTCTCTGTAACAGTCCTTCTGCAACCCAGTCTCCAACCTCTGCTCTCTGTAGCAGGCCTTATACACCCCAGTTTCCAAACTCTGCTCTCTGAAACAGTGCTTCTGCAGGCCAGTCTGCAACCTCTGCTCTCTGTAACGGTCCTTCTGAACCCCAGTCTCACACCTCTGCTTTCTGTATCATAATTTTTCACCCCAGTTTCCAAAGTCTGCTCTGTGTTACAATCCTTCTGCGTCTCAGTCTCCAACCTCTGCTCTCTGAAACAGTCATTCTGCACCCCAGTCTCCAACCTCTTCTTTCTGCAACATTCTTCTGCACCCCAGTCTTCAAACTGTGCTCTCTGTAACAGTCCTTCTGCACCGCAGTCTCCCACCTCTTCTCTCTGTAATGATCCTTCTGCAGCCCAGTCTCCACCTCTGCTCTCTTCAATGATTCTTCTGCAACTCAGTCTCCAACTTCTGCTCTCTTCAACGATCCTTCTGCACCCCAGACTCCACCTCTGCTCTCTGTAACTGTTTTTTTTTAACCTAGTCTCCAACCTCTGCTCTCTGCAACCGTCTTTCTGCACCCCTGTCTCCAACCTCTGCTCTCTGGAACGGTCCTTTTGCACCCCAGTCTCCAACGTCTCCTCTCCTTGACACTCCTTCTGCACCCCAGTCCCCAACCTCTGTTCTCTGTAAGGCCCTTCTTCACCCCAGTTTCCAAACTCTGCTCTCTGTATCATTCTTCTCCAACCAAGTCTACAACCTCTGCTTTCCTCAACGGTCCTGCTGCAACCCAGTCTACAACATCTGTTCTCTGCAACATTCCTTCTACTTTCCAGTCTCAAACCTCTGCTCTCTGTAACAGTCCTTCTGTACCACAGTCTCCAACCTCTGCTCTCTCTAACGGTCCTTATGCACCCCAGTCTCAAACCTCTGCTTTCTGGATAAGTCCTTCTGAACCACGGATTCCAACCTCTGCTTTCTGTAACAGTCCTTCTGCGCCTTACTCTCCAACCTCTGAACTCTGCAACCTTACTTCTGCACCCCATTCTCTAACCTCTTCTCCCTGCAACAGTCCTTCTGTACTACAGTCTCCAACCTCTGCTCTCTGTAACGATTCTTCTGCATCCCAGTCTCAACCTCTGCTTTCTGTATCAGTAATTCTGCACCTCAGTCTCCAACCTTTGCTCTCTGTAACATTATTTCTGCACCTCAGTCTCCAAGCCCTGCTCTCTGAGACAGTTCTTCTGCACCCCAGTCTCCAAACTCTGCTCTCAGCAACAGTACTTCTGAACCCCAGTCTCCAACATCTCACTCTGAAACAGTTCTTCTATAAACGATTCTCCAACCTCTACTCTCTATAAAAGTTTTCCTGTATGGCAGTCTCCAAACTCTACTCTCTGCTACGGTTGTTCTGCACCATAGTCTCCAAACTCTGCTTTCTGTATCAGTCCTTCTGAACCTCAGTCTCCAAACTCTGCTGTCTCTAACAGTTATTCTGCACCTCAGTCTTCAAATTCTGCTCGTTTCAACAGTCCTTCTGCAGCCAAGTCTCCAACACCTGCACCCTGCAACAGTCCTTTTCACCCCATTCTCCCACCTCTGCTATCTGCAACAGTCCTTCTGAACCCCAGTCTCCAACCACTTCTCTCTTTAACAATATTTCTGCACCTCTGTCTCCACCTCTGCTCTCTGAAATTGTCCTTCTGCACCTCAGTCTCCATCCTCTATTCTCTGTAAGAGTCCTTCTTCACCTTAGTCTCCAACCTCTACTCTCTGTAAGATCCTTCTGCAACCCAGTCTCCAATCTCTGCCCTCTGTAACAGTCGTTCTGCATCCTTTCACCAAACTCTGCTATCTATAACAGGCCTTCTACACCGCAGTCTCCAACCTCTGTTTTCTGTAACAGTCCTTCTGCACCCCAGTCTCAAACCTCTGCTCTCTGCAAAATTCCTTCTGCACCCAAGTCTCCAACCTCTGTAATCTCCAACAGTACTTCTGCACCTCAGTCTGAAAAATCGGTTCTCGGCAACGATCCTTCTGCACCCCAGTCTCCAAACTCTGCTCTCTGTAACAGTCTTGTTCCACCTCAGTCTCCAACCTCTACTCTCAGTAAGATCCTTCTGCAACCTTGTCTCCAAACTCTGCTCTCTGTAACAGTCCTTCTGCACCCCAGTCTCCAACCTCTGCTCTCTGCCTCAGTCTTTATAAACCCCAGTTTCCAACCTCTGGTCTCTGAAACAGTCTTTCTGCACCCGAGTATTTAAATTCTGTTCTCTGTAACAATCCTACTGCACCTCAGTTCTCTAACTCTGACGTCTGCAATAATCCTAAGGCACCCCAGTCTCTAGCTTTTGCTCTCTGCAACGATCCTTCTGCACCCTAGTCTCTAACATCTGCTCTCTTCAACAGTCATTCTGTACATAAGTCTGAGAACTCTGATCTCTGCAAGGATCCTTGTGCACCACAGTCTCTAAACTCTGCTTTCTGTAACAGTCTTTCTGCAACTCAGTCTCTAACCTCTGCTCTCTGTAACAGTCCTTCTGAACCCCAGTCTCCAACCTCTGCTCTCTGTAAGATTCTTCTACACCCCAGTTTCCAAACTCTGCTCTCTGTAACATTCCTTCTCCACCACGGTCTATAACCTCTGCTCTCTGAAACGGTCGTTCTGCACAACAGTCTCCAACCTCTGGTCTCCGCAACAGTTCTTCTGCACCCCACTAGATGTTCTTCTTTAACATCTACTCTCTGAAACAGTTTTTCTGCATCCCATTCTCCAACCTCTGCTTTCTATATCAGTCCTTCTGTACCCCAGTCTCCAACCTCTGCTCTCTGTAACAGTCTTTCTGAACCCCAGTCTTCAACCTCTGCTCTAGCAAAAGTCCTTCTTCACTCCAGTCTTCAACCTCTGTTCTGTGTAACAGTTATTCTGCATCCCAGTCTCCAACATATGCTCTCTGCAACCATCTTGTCTTTTTGCATCCATGTCTCAAACCTCTGCTCTCTGCAATGATCCTTCTTCTCACCAATCTCCATCCTCTGCTCTCTGCAATAATCCTACTGCTCCCCAGTCGCCAACCTCTGCTCTCTGTAACAATCCTTCTTTACCGCAGTCTCCAAACTCTGCTCTACGTAATATTCTTCTGCAACCCAGTCTCCAAATTCTGGTCTCTGTAACAGCCCTTCTGTATCCAGTCTCCAACCTCTGCTCTCTGTAAAAGGCTTTCTGCACCCCAGTCTCCAAACTCTGCTCTCTGTATCAGTCCTTCTGCACCCCAGTCTCCAAAGTCTGCTCTCTTTAACAGTCTTTCTGTATCTCAGTCTCCTACCTCTGCTCTCTGCAACAGTTCTTCTGCACACCAGTCTCCAACATCTGCACTCTGAAACAGTTCTTTTTCACTTCAGTCTCCAACATCTGCTCTCTGTAATAGTCCTCGAGTATTGCAGTCTCCAAACTCTTCTCTCTGTAATGGTCCTTCTGCACCTCAGTCTCCAACCTATGTTCTCTGTATCAGTCCTTTGGTACCGCAGTCTCCAACCTCTTCTATCTGCAACAGTCCTTCTGCACCTCAGTCTCCAAATTCTGCTCTCTGCAACAGTCCTTCTGCACCCAAGTTTCCAACCTCTTCTCTCTGCAACAGTCATTCTAAACGTAAGTCTTTAACCTCTGTTCTGTGTAACAGTCCTTCTGCACCCCAGTGTCTAACCTCTGCTTTCTGCAATGATTCATATGCATCACAGTCTCCAACATCTGCTCTCTGCAACAGTCCTTCTGCACCCAAGTCTCCAACATCTGCTCTCTGCAACATTCCTTCTGCGCCTCAGTCACAAAATTCTTGTCCCTGCAACAGTCCTTCTACACCCCAGTCTCCAACCTCTGCTATCTGCAAGAGTCCTTCTGCACCCCAGTGTCCAAACTCTGCTCTATGTAACAATCCTTCTGTGCTTCAGTCTCCAACATCTCTTCTCTGTAAAAGTCCTTCTGCACCTCAATGTCCTAACTCTGCTCTCTGTAAGATCCTTCTGAAACCAAGTCTCCAACCTCTGCTTTCTGCAATGGTCCTTCTGAACCCCAGTCTCCATATTATAATCTACAATAGTCATTTTTCACCCCAGTCTCCAAACTCTGCTCTCTGTGACAGTCTTTCTTTACCTCAGTCTCCAATCACTGCTCTCCTCAACAGTCCTTCTACACCCCAGTCTCCAGCATCTGCTCGCCCCAACAATCCTTCTGAACCTAAGTTTCCAACCTCTATTCTCTACATCAGTTCTTCTGCACCCCTGTCTCCAACCTCTCCTCTTGGTAACAGTCCTTCTGTACTGCAGTCTCGAAACTCTGTTCTCCGTAAGGGTCCTTATGCACCCCATTTTCCAACCTCTGCTATCTGTATCAGTCGTTTTGCACCACAGTCTCCAAACTCTGCCCTCTGTAACAGTCCTTCTGCAACTCAGTCTGCAAACTCTGCTCTCTGCAACAGTCCTTCTGCAACACAGTCTCCATCCTCTGCTCTCTGCAACGGTCCTTTTGCAACCCAGTCTCCTACATTTGCTCTCTGCAACAGTCCTTCTGAACCCCCGTCTCCAACCGCTGCTCTCTGTAACAGTCCTTCTGTACCTCATTCTCTAACCTCTGCTCTCTGTAAGGGTACTTCTGCATCCGAGTCTCCAACCTCTGCTTTCTGTATCAGTCATTCTGCACCCCAGTCTCTAACCTCTGCTCTCTGTAACAATCCTTCTGCACCACAGTCTCCAACCTCTACTCTCGGCAACGGTCTTTCTGCACCTGAGTTTCCTAACTCTACTCTCTGTAACAGTGCTTCTGCACCTCAGTCTCCAACCTCTGTTCTCTGTAAGATCCTTATGCAACCCAGTCTCCGAACTCTACTCTTTGTAACAGTCCTTCTGCACCTCAGTCTCCAAACTCTGCTCTTTGTAAAAGGCGTTCTGCACCCCAGTCTCCAACCTCTGCTCTCTGCAACAGTCCATGTGCACCCCAATCTCCAACATATGCTCTCTGCAACAGTTTTTCTGTACCTCAGTCTGAAAACTCTGCTCTCTGCAATTATCCTTCTGCACCCGAGACTAAAAACTCTGCTCTCTGTAACAGTCCTTCTGAAACTCAGTCACCAACTTCTGCTCTGTATCAGTCCTGCACCCCTGTCTCCCACATCTGCTCTCTGTAACTGTTCTTTTTCACCTCAGTCTTCAACCTCTGCTCTGTGTAACAGTCCTTCTGCATGTCAGTCTGGAAACTCTGCTGTCCGCAACGATCCTTCTGCACCCCAGTCTCCAACTTATGTTTTCTGCAACGATCCTTGTGAAACTCAGTCTCCAATCTCTACTCTCTGTAACAGTCCTTCTGCACCTCAGTCTCCAACATCTGCTCTCTGTAAAATCCTTCTGCATCCAAGTATCTAAACTCTGACATCTGTAACAGTCCTTCTGGAGCCCTTCTCAAAACTCTGCTCTTCATAACAGGCGTTCTGCACCCAAGTCTCCAACCTCTGCTCTTTTTAAGAGTCCTGCTGCACATTGGTCTTCAAACTCTGCTCTCTGTAAGATCCTTCTGCAACCTTGTCTAAAAACTCTGCTCTCTGTAACAGTCCTTCTGCACCTCAGTCTCCAACCTCTGTTCTTTGCAACACTCCTTCTACACTCCACTTGCCAACCTCTGCTCTCTGTAACAGTCGTTCTGTACCGCATTCTCCAAACTCTGCTCTCTGTAATTGTCCTTCTGCACCCCAGTCTCAAAAGGCTGCTTTCTGTATCAGTCCTTCTGCTCCCCAGTCTACAAACTCTGCTTTCTGTAACAGTCCTTCTGAACCTCATATCCAAACTCAGCTTTCTACAACAGTCCTTATGCACCCCAGTCTCCAACCTCTGCTGTCTGCAACATTCCTTCTGTAACCCAGTCTGCAACGTGTGCTCTGTGTAAGAGTCCTTCTGCAGCAAAGTCTGCACCTCTGCTCTCTGAAACGATCTTTCTGTACCTCAGTATTAAACCTCTGCTCTCTGCAACAATTCTTTTGTACCCCAGTATTCAACCTCTTTCTCTAAAACAGTCCTTCTCCACCTCAGTCTTCAAACTCTGCTCTCTGCAAGAGTCCTTCTGCACCCAAGTCTCCAACATCTGCTCTCTAAACAATCCTTCTGCACCCCAGTCTCCTACATCTGCTCTCTGCAAAAGTTTTTCTGCACCCCAGTGTCTAAACTCTGCTTTAGGAATGATCCTTCTGCACCTCATACTCCAACCTCTGCTCTCTGAAAGATCCTTCTGCACCCCAGTTTCCAAAATCTGCTCTCTGTAACATTCCTTCTCTACGCCATTCTCCAACCTCTGCTTTCTGCAACGGTCCTGCTGCACCCCAGTCTCAAACCTTTGTATTCCGCAACAGTCCTTTTGCTACCCAGTCTCCAAACTCTGCCCTCTGTAATAGTCCTTCTGTACCACAGTCTCCAAACTCTGCTCTCTAAAGGTCCTTTTGCATGCCAGTCTCCAACCTCTACTTTCTTTATCCGTCCTTCTGCACCTCTGTCTCCAACCTCTGCTCTCTGCAAAAGTCCTTCTGCACCTCATTCTCAAACTTCTGCTCTCTGCAACAGTCCTTCAGAACAACAGTCTCCAAAATCTGCTCTCTGAAAAAGTCCTTGTGTACGCTAGTCTCTAACCTCTGCTCTCTGCAAAAGTCCTTTTGTTCTGCAGTCTCCAATATCTGCTCTCTGCAACAGTCCTTCTGCACCCCAGTCTCAAACCTCTGCTCTCTCTAAGATCTTTTTAAACCCAGTCTCAAAACTCTGTGCTCTGTAACAGTCCTTTTGCACCCCAGTCTCAAAACTCTGCTCTCCGTAACAGGCCTTCTGCACCGCAGTCTCCAATCTCTGCTCTCTGTAGCAGTCCTTCTGCACCCCATTCTCCAACTTCTGCTCTCTGCAACTGTCCTTCTTCACCTCACTCTGAAAATTTTTCTCTCTGCAACAATCCTTCTGCACCCCAGACTCCAACATCTACTCTCTTTAAGATCCTTCTGCAACCCAGTCTCCCAACTCTGCCCTCTCTAACAGTCTTTCTGCACCCCTTTTCCAAACTCTTCTCTCCATAACATGCCTTCTGAACCCCAGTCTCTAACCTCTGCTCTCTGTAACATTCCTGCTGCACCTAAGTCTACAAACTCTGCTCTCTATAAGATTTTTCTGCAACCTTGTCTAAACACTCTGCTCTCTGTAACAGTTATTCTGAACCCCAGATTCCAACCTCTCCTGTCTGTAACAGGCCTTATGCACCTCAATCTCCAACCTCTACTCTCTGTAAAAGTCTTTTTGCACCTCAGTATCCAACCACTGCTCTCATCAACAGTCCGTCTGCACCCCTGTCTCCAACCTCTCTTTAAAATCCTTTTGCATCCCAGTTTTAAAATTCTTCTCTCTGTAACATTCCTTTTCAACCACAGTCTACAACCTCTGGATTCTGCACTGGTCTTTCGGCACCCCAGTCTCCAAACTCTGTTCTCTGCAACATTTCTTCTGCTCCCCAGTCTCCAACATCTGCTCTCTGTAACAGTCCTTCTTTACCGCAGTCTTCAACCTCTGCTCTCTGTAACAGTCTTTCTGCACCCCAGTCTCAAACCTCTGCTTTCTGTATCAGTCCTTCTGCACCACTGTTTCCAGCCTCTGCTCTCTGCAACCTTACATCTGCACCCCATTCTATAACCTCTGCTCTCTACTACAGTTCTTCTGAACAACAGTCTATAACATCTGCTCTCTGCAACAGTCCTTCTGTACCCTAGTCTTTAAACTCTGCTGTGTAACATTCCTTCTGTACTGCAGCCTTTCACCTCTGCTCTCTGTAACAGTCCTTCTGCACCCCAGTCTTCAACCTCTGCTTTTTTTATTAGTAATTCTGCATCCCAGTCTCTAACATTTGCTCTCTGTAACATTCTTTCTGAAACTCAGTCTCCAACTTCTGTGATCTGCGACAGTTCTTCTGCACCACAGTCTCCAAACTCTGCTCTATGCAACAGTTCTTCTGAACCCCAGTCTCCAACATCTGCACTCTGAAACAGTTCTTCTCCACTCCAGTCTCAGACCTCTACTCTCTGCTACAGTCCTCCTGTATTTCAGTCTCCAAACTCTGCTCTCTGTAACGGTCCTTCTGCACCCCAGTCTCCAACCTCTGCTTTCTGTATCAGTCTTCTGCACCCCAGTCTCCAACATCTTCTATCTGAAACAGTCCTTCTGCACATAAGTCTCCAACACCTTCTCCCTGCAACAGTCCTTCTTCACCCCAGTCTCCAACATCTGCTCTGTGTAACAGTCCTTCTGCACCCCAGTGTCCAACCTCTGCACTCTTCAATGATCCTTCTGCATCCCAGTCTCCAACATCTGCTCTCTGCAACAGTCCTTCTGCACCCAAGTCTCCAACATCTGCTCTCTGCAACAGTTCTTCTGCGCGTCAGTCTGGAAACTCTGCCCTCTGCAATGATCCTTCTGCATCCCAGTCTCCAACCTCTGCTCTCTGCAATGATCCTTCTGCATCCCAGTCTCCAACATCTGCTCTCTGCAACAGTTTTTTGGCACCCCCAGTCTTCAACCTCTGCCCTCTGCAACAGTATTTCTGTAACTCGGTCTAAAATCTCTGCTCGCTGTAAGATCCTTCTGCAACCTTGTATAAAATCTCTGCTCTCTGTAACAGTTATTCCGCACCCCAGATTCCAAACTCTGCTCTCTGTAACAGGCCTTTTGCACCCAAATCTCTAACCTCTACTCTCTGTAACAGTCTTTTTGCACTTCAGTCTCCATCCTCTGCTCTCTGCAACAATATTTTGCAACCCAGTCTCAAACGTCTCCTCTCCTCAACAGTCCTTCTGCACCCCTGTTTCCAATCTATGCTCTCTGTAAGATTCTTCTGCATCCCAGTTTTCAAACTCTGCTTTTTGTAACATTCCTTTTTCAACACAGTCTCCATCCTCTGAATTCCACACCGGTCCTGCTGCATCCCAGTCTCCAAACTCTTTTCTCGGCAACAATTCTTATGCTCTCCAGTCTCTAAATTCTGCTCTCTGTAACAGTCCTTCTGTACCACAGTCTTCAACCTCTGCTCTCTGTAATGTTCCTTCTGCACCCCATTCTCCAACCTCTTCTCGCTGCAACAATCCTTCTGCACCCCAGGCTTCAACCTCTGCTCTCTGTAACAGTCCTTCTGCACCGTATTCTCAAAACTCTGCCCCCTTTACAGCGTTTCTATACCGCAGTCTCCAACCTCTGCTCTCTGTAATGGTTTCAATGTACCCCAATTTCCAACCTCTTCTTTCTGTAACAGTCCTTCTGCACCTCAGTCACCAAACTCTGCTGTCTGTAACAGTCCTGCTGCAACTCAGTCTCCAACCTCTTCTCTCTGTTACAGTCCTTCTGCACCTCAGTCTTAAACCTCTGCTCTCTGCTGATCCTTCTGCACCCCAGTCTCTAATCACTGCTCTCTGTAACATTCGTCCTTCACCACAGTCACTAACCACTGCTCTCTGTAAGATCCTTCTTCAACCCATCCTCAAAACTCTGCTCTCTATAACAGTCCTTCTGCAACCCAGTCTCCAAACTCTACTCTCTGTAGCATGCCTTATGCACCCCAGTCTCCAAACTCTGCTCTCTGAAAGAGTCCTTCTGCACGCCAGTCTGCAACCTCTGCTCTCTGTAACGGTCCTTCTGCACCCCAGTCTCACACCTCTGCTTTCTGTATCATAATTCTTCACCCCAGTTTCCAAAGTCTGCTCTGTGTTACAATCCTTCTGCATCTCAGTCTCCAACCTCTGCTCTTTGAAACAGTCATTCTGCACGCCAGTCTTTAACCTCTTCTTTCTGCAACATTCTCCTGCACCCCAGTCTCCAACCTGTGTTCTCTTTAAGAGTCCTTCAGCACCGCAGTCTCCCACCTCTTCTCTCAATAACTATCCTTCTGCAGCCCAGTCTCCACCTCTGGTCTCTTCAACAATTCTTCTGCAACTTAGTCTCCAACTTCTGCTCTCTTCAACGATCCTTCTGCACCCCATACTCCACCTCTGCTCTCTGTAACTGTTTTTCTGAACCTCAGTCTCCAACCTCTGCTCTCTGGAACGGTCCTTATGCACCCCTGTCTCCAACATCTGCTCTCGGCAACAGTCCTTCTGCACCCCAGTCTCCAACGTCTCCTCTCCTTAACACTCCTTCTGCACACCAGTCTCCAACCTCTGTTCTCTGTAAGGCCCTTCTGCACCCCAGTTTCCAAACTCTGATCTCTGTATCATTCTTCTCCAACCCAGTCTACAACCTCTGCTTTCCTCAACGGTCCTGCTGCAACCCAGTCTACAACATCTGTTCTCTGCAACATTCCTTCTACTTTCCAGTCTCAAACCTCTGCTCTCTGTAACAGTCCTTCTGTACCACAGTCTCCAACCTCTGCTCTCTCTCTAACGGTCCTTATGCACCCCAGTCTCAAACCTCTGCTTTCTGTATAAGTCCTTCTGAACCACGAATTCCAACCTCTGCTTTCTGTAACAGTCCTTCTACACCTTTCTCTCCAACCTCTGAACTCTGCAACCTTACTTCTGCACCCCATTCTCTGACCTCTGCTCTCTGTAACAGTTTTTCTGCACCTCATTCTCTAACCTCTTCTCTCTGCAACAGTCCTTCTGTACTACAGTCTCCAACCTCTGCTCTCTGTAACGGTTCTTCTGCACCCCAGTCTCAACCTCTGCTTTCTGTATCAATAATTCTCCACCTCAGTCTCCAACCCCTGCTCTCTGAGACAGTTTTCTGCACCCCAGTCTCCAAACTCTGCTCTCAGCAACAGTACTTCTGAACCCCAGTCTCCAACATCTGCACTCTGAAACAGTTGTTTTATAAACTATTCTCCAACCTCTACTCTCTATAAAAGTTTTTCTGTATGGCAATCTCCGAACTCTGCTCTCTGCAACGGTTCTTCTGCACCATAGTCTCCAAAATCTACTTTCTGTATCAGTCCTTCTGAACCCCAGTCTCCAAACTCTGCTTTCTGTAACAATTATTCCTCACCCCAGTCTGCAAATTCTTCTCTCTTCAACAGTCCTTCTGCAGCCAAGTCTCCTAAACCTGCACCCTGAAACAGTCATTCTTCACCTGATTCTCCCACCTCTGCTAACTGCAACAGTCCTTCTGCACCCCAGTCTCCAAACTCTTCTCTCTGTAACAATATTTCTGCACCTCTGTCTCCACCTCTGCTCTCTGAAATGGTCCGTCTGCACCTCATTCTCTAACGTATACTCTCTGTAAGAGTCCTTCTGCACATCAGTATCAAACCTCTGCTCTCTGTAAGATCCTTCTGCAACCCAGTCTCCAATCTCTGCCCTCTGTAGCAGTCGTTCTGCATCCTTTCACCAAACTCTGCTCTCTATAACAGGCCTTCTGCACTGCAGTCTCCAACCTCTGTTCTCTGTAACAGTCCTTCTGCACCCCAGTCTCAAACCTCTGCTCTGTGCAAAGATCCTTCTGAACCCAAGTCTCCAACCTCTGTAATCTCCAACAGTCCTTCTGCACCTCAGTCTGAAAAATCGGTTCTCGGCAACGATCCTTCTGCACCCCAGTCTCCAAACTCTGCTCTCTGTAACAGTCTTGTTTCACCTCAGTCTCCAACCTCTGCTCTCAGTAAGATCCTTGTGCAACCCTGTCTCCAAACTCTGCTCTCTGTAACAGTCCTTCTACACCCCAGTCTCCAAACTCTGCTCTCTGCCACAGTCTTTCTAAACGCCTGTTTCCAACCTCTGGTCTCTGAAGCAGTCCTTCTGCACCCCAGTATCCAAATTTTGTTCTCTGTAACAATCCTACTGCACCTCAGTTTCCAAACTCTGACCTCTGCAATGGTCCTACAGCAACCCAGTCTCTAGCCTCTTCTCTCTGCAACGACCCTTCTGCACCCCAGTCTCCAACATCTGCTCTCTGCAACAGTCATTCCGTACATCAGTCTGAGAACTCTGATCTCTGCAAGGATCCTTGTGCACCACAGTCTCTAAACTCTGCTTTCTGTAACAGTCTTTCTGCAACTCAGTCTCTAACCTCTGCTCTCTGTAACAGTCCTTCTGAACCCCAGTCTCCAACCTCTGCTCTCTGTAAGATTCTTCTACACCCCAGTTTCCAAACTCTGCTCTCTGTAACATTCCTTCTCCACCACGGTCTATAACCTCTGCTCTCTGAAACGGTCGTTCTGCACAACAGTCTCCAACCTCTGGTCTCCGCAACAGTCCTTCTGCACCCCAGTAGATGTTCTTCTTTAACATCTACTCTCTGAAACAGTTTTTCTGCATCCCATTCTCCAACCTCTTCTTTCTGTATCAGTCCTTCTGTACCCAAGTCTCCAAACTCTGCTCTCTGTAACAGTCCTTCTGTATCTCAGTCTCCAAAATCTGCTCTCTATTACACTCCTTCTGCACCCCAGTCTCCAAACTCTGCTCCCTGCAACAGTTCTTCTTCACTCCATTTTTCAACCTCAGCTCTGTGTAACAGTTATTCTGCATCCCAGTCTCCAACATCTGCTCTCTGCAACCGTCCGTTTGCACCCAAGTCTCCAATCTCTGCTCTCTGCAATGATTCTTCTGCTCACCAGTCTCCAACCTCTGCTCTCTGCCATAATCCTACTGCACCCCAGTCGCCAACCTCTGCTCTCTGCAACAATCCTACTGCACCGCAGTCTCCAAATTCTGCTCTACGTAATATTCTTCTGCAACCCAGTCTCCAAACTCTGCTCTCTGTAACAGCCCTTCTGTACCCAGTCTCCGAACTCTGCTCTCTGTAACAGGCTTTCTGCACCCCAGTCTCCAAACTCTGCTCTCTGTATCAGTCCTTCTGCACACCTGTCTCCAACTTCTGCTCTCTGTAAAAGTACTTCTGTAAAGCAGTCTCGAAACTCTGCTCTCTGTAAGGGTATTTCTTCATTTTTCAATCTCTAATCTTTTCTCTCTGCAACAGTCCTTCTGCAACCCAGTCTCCAAAATTTGCTCTGTGCAATAGATTTTCTGCACATGAGTCTCCAGCCTGTGCTCTCTGTAACAGTCCTTCTGCACCCCAGTCTCAAACCTCTGGTCTCTGCAACAGTCCTTCAGGACCCAAGTCTCCAACATCTGCTCTCTGCAACAGTCCTTCTACAACCCAGTCTACAACTTCTGCTCTCTGCAACAGTCCTTCTACCCCACAGTCTCGATACTCTGCTCACCGCAAGGATTCTTTTGCACCCCAGTCTTCAAACTCTGTTCTCTTCAACAGTTCTTCTGCACCCCAGTCTCCAACCTCTGCTCTCTGTAAGGGTCCTTATGCACCCCAATATCCAACCTCTGCTTTCTGTATCAGTAGTTTTCCACCACAGTCTCGAAAATCTGCCCGCTGTAACAGTCCTTCTGCAACTCAGTCTGCAAACTCTGCTCTCTGCAACAGTCCTTCTGCACCTCAGTCTCCAACCTCTGCTCTCTGTAAGGGTCCTTCGGCATCCGAGTCTCCAACCTCTGCTTTCTGTATCAGTCCTTCTGCACCCCAGTGTCCAACCTCTGCTCTCTGTAACAATCCATCTGCACCTCGGTCTCCAATGTCTGCTCTCTGCAACGGTCCTTCTGCACCTCAGTCTCCAACATCTTCTCTCTGTAACAGTGCTTCTGCACCTCAGTCTCCAACTTTTGCTCTTTTTAATATCTTTCTGCAACCCAGTATTCAAACTCTGCTCTCTGTACAAATCTGTCTGCACCCCAGTCTCCAAACTCTGCTGTCTGTAACAGGCATTCTGCACCCCAGTCTCCAAACTCTGCTTTCTGTATCAGTCCTTCTGCACCCCAGTCTCCAAACTCTTCTCTCTGTAACAATCCTTCTGCACCCCAGTCTTCAACCTCTGTTCTCTACAACACTTCTTCTGCACCCCAGTCTCCAAAGTCTGTTGTCTGTAACAGGCCTTCTGCACCACAGTCTCCAAACTCTGCTCTGTAACAGTCTTTCTCCACCACAGTCTGCAACCTCTGCACTCTGCAATTGTCGTACTGCACCCAGTCTCCAACCTCTGCTCTCTGCAACAGTCCTTCTGCACCCCAGTCTTCAACATCTGCTCTCTACAACAGTCCTTCTCCACCCCAGTCTCGAACCTATGCTCTCTGTAACAGTACTTTTGTACTGCAGTTTCCAAACTCTTCTCTCTGTAACGGTCCTTCTGCACCCCACTCTCCAACCTCTGCTTTCTCTATCAGTCCTTCTGCACTCAGTCTCCAACCTGTGCTCTGTAACTGTACTTCTGCATTTCAGTCTCTAACGTCTGCTAGCTGCAACAGTCTTTTGGAACCCCAAACTTCAAACTCTGCTCTCTGCAACAGTCCTACACCCAAGTCTCCATCCTCTGCACTCTGCAACAGTCCTTCTGCACCTCAGTCTCCAACCTCTTCTCTTTGCAAAGGTCTTTCTGCACCTCTGTCTTCAACATCTACACTCTGTAACAGTCCTTCTGCACCTCAGTCGCCAACGTCTGCTCTCTGTAAGATCCTTCTAAAAACCAGTCTCAAAACTCTGCTATCTATAACAGTCCTTCTGGACCCCAGTCTCAAAATTCTGCAGTGTGTAAAACTCCTTCGGCAGCCCAGTCTGCACCCTATGTTCTCTACAACAATCCTTCTACACCCAAGTCTCCAACCTCTGCTCTCTGCAACAGTTCTTCTGCACCCCAGTCCCCTACATCTGCTCTCTGCAACAGTTTTTCTAAACCTCATTCTGAAAACTCTGCTCTCTGACAGGATCCTTCTGGAACCCAATTTCCAACCTCTGCTCTCTCTGACAGTCTTTCGGCACCTCAGTCACCAACATCTGCTCTCTGTAAGAGCCTTATGCAACTCAGTCTCCAAACTCTGCTGTGTGTTACATGTCATCTGCTCCCCAGTCTCCAAGCTGTGCTCTTCGAAACAGGCCTTCTGCACCTCAGTATCCAACCTCTTCTCTCTGCAACAATCCTTCTGCACCCCATTCTCCAAACTCTGCTCTCTTCATCAGTCCTATTGCACCCCAGTCTCCAACCTCTGCTCTCTGTAAGATCCTTCTGCACACCTGTCTCATACCTCTGCTCTCTTTAACAGTTCTTCTGCACAGCATTCTCCAACCTCTGTTCTCTGTAACACTCTTTCTGCACCCCAGTCTCAAAACACTGCACTGTGCACAGTCCTTCTGCACCCAGTCTCCAACCTCTCTTCTCTGCGACAGTCCTTCTGCACCTTAGTCTCTAAACACTGATCTCTGTAACAGTTTTTCTAAACCTCAGTCTTCAACAACTGCTCTCTGCAACAGTCCTTCTTCACCCCAGTCTCAAAACTCTGCTCTCTAGAACAGTCCTTCTATACACCAGTCTCCATAATCTACTCTCTGCATCGATCCTTCTGCACCCAAGTCTCCAAAGTCTGCTCTCTGCAACCATCCTTCTTCACCCCAGTCTCAAAAATTTCCTCTCTGTAAGATCGTTCTGGTCCCCAGTCACCAAACTCAGCTCTCAGTATTAGTCTTTCTGCATCCCAGTCTCCAAATACTGCTCTCTGTAACAGTCCTTCTGCACCACAGTCTTTAAACTTTGCTCTCTGCAACAGTCTTTCTGCACCCCAGTCTCCAACCTATGCTCTCTGCAACACTCCTTCTACACCACAGTCTCAAACCTCTGCTCTCTGTAAGATACTTCTGCACACCTGTATCCAACCTCTGATCTCTGTAATGGACTTTCTTCATCCCCGTCTCCAAACTCTGTTTTCTGTATCAGTCCTTCTGCACCACAGGCTTCAACCTCTGCTTTCTGTAACAGTCCTTCTGCACCCCGTCTCCAACCTCTGCTCTCTGCAACAGTCTTTCTGCACGCCAGATTAAAACTCTGCACTCTGCAACATTACTTCTGTACCCCAGTTTCCAACCTCTGCTCTCTGTATCAGTCCTTCTGCACCCAAGTCTCCTAACTCTACTCTCTGTAACAGTCTTTCTGCACCTCAGTCTCCAACTTATGCTCTCTGTAACAATACTTCTGCACATCAGTCTCCAACCTCTTCTCTCAACAACGGTCCTTATGCACCCCAGTCTCCAACTGCTGTTCTCTGCAACAGTCCTTCTGCACTACAGTCTGCAACATCTGCTCTCTGTAACAGTCCTTCTGTACTGCAGTCTCCAGCCTCTGCTCTCTGTAACAGGCCTTCTGCACCACAGTCTCCAACCTCTGCTCTCTTTATCAATCATTCTGCACCTCAGTCTCCAAGCTCTGCTCTCTGCAACGGTCCTTTTGCACCTAGGTCTCCAAACTCTACTCTCTGCAACAGTGCTCTGCACCTCAGTCTCCAACCTCTGATCTCTGTAAGATCCTTCTGCAACCCAGTCTCCAAACTCTGCTCTCTGTAATAGTCCTTCTGCACCCCAGTGTCCAAAATCTGCTCTCTGTAACAGGCCTTCTGCACCCCAGTCTCAAACCTCTGCTGTCTTTATCAGTCCTTCTGCACCCCAGTCTCCAACCTCTGCTCTCTGCAATGATCCTTCTGCACCCTGTCTCCAACCTGCGCTAACTGCAACAGTCTTTGTTCCCCAGGCTCCAACATCTGCTCTCTGCAACAGTTCTTCTGTACCTCAGTCAAAAAATTCTCCTCTCTGCAACAATCTTCTGCACCCCAGTCTCCAAACTCTTCTCGCTGTAACAGTCCTTTTGTAAATCAGTATCCAAACTCTTCTTTCTGTGAGACCCTTCTGAAACCCAGTCTGCAAACTCTGCTCACTGAAACAGTCTTTCTGCACCCCAGTCTCTAAACTCTGCTCTCTGTAACAATTATTCTGCACCTCAGTCTCAAACCTCTGCTCTCTGCAAAGGTTCTTCTGCAACCCAGTCTTCAACCTCTGTTCTCTGCAACAGTCCTTCTGCACCGCATTCTCAAACCTCTGCACTCTGTAGCAGTCCTTCTGTACCGGAGTCTCCAACCTCTGCTCGCTTTATCCGTCCTTCTGCACCCCAGTCTCCAACATCTGCTTTCTCAATAAGTCCTTCAAAACCCATTCTCCAAGCTCTGCTCTCTTTAACAGTCTTTCTGCACCTCAGTCTCTAACCTCTGATTTCTGTAACAGTCCTTCTGCACCCCAGTCTCCAACCTCTGCTCTCTGCAACATTCATTTTGCACCCCAGTCTCCTACCTGTGCTCTTTGTAAAAGTCCTTCTGCACCCCAGTCTCCAAAATCTTCTCTCAGCAACGGTCCATATGCACCCCAGTCTTTAACTTCTGTTCTCTGAAACTGTCCTTCTGCACCTCAGTCTCAAATCTCTGCTCTGTGTCAGAGGCCTTCTGCACTCCAGTCTCCAAACTCTTCTCTCTGTAACAGGCCTTCTGCACCCAAGTCTCCAAACTCTGCTCTCTTTAACAGTCCTTCTGCACCCCAGTCTCCAAACTCTGCTCTCTCCAACAGTCCTTCTGCACCTCAGTCTCCATACTTCGCTCGCTGTAAAATGCTTCTGCACACCAGTCTCCCAACTTGCCCTCTGTATCAGTTCTTCTGCACCCCAGTCTCCAATCTCTGCTCTCTGCAACAGTCCTTCTGCACCTCAGTTTCCAAACTCTGCTCTCTGTATGAAGCTTCTGCACCCCAGTCTACAACCTCTGCTCTCTGTAACAGTCCTTCTACACCCTTGTCTCCATGATCTGCTCTGCAACAGTCCTTCTGCACCCCAGTCTACAACCTATGCTATCTGTAAGATAATTTTGCACACCTGTCTCCAAACTCTGCTCTCTGTAACAGTCCTTCTCTACCGCAGTCTCCAACCTCTGTTCTCTTTAGGGTCCTTCTGCACCACATTCTCCAACCTCTGCTTTCTGTATCAGTCCTTCTGCTCCACATTCTCGAAACTCTGTTGTCTGTATCAGTCCTTCTGAACTACAGTCTGCAACCTCTGCTGTCTGCTATGGTCCATATGCACCCCAGTCTCCAATTACTTCTCTCTGCAACATTCTTTCTGCACCCCATTCTCCAACATGTGCTCTCTGCAACTGTCCTTCTCAAACCCAGTCTCCATCCTCTGATCTCTGCAACAGTCCTTCTACACCCCAATCTCCAACCTCTGCTCTCTGGAACAGTCCTTCTACACCCTAGTCTTTATAAACTGCTCTGCAACAGTCCTTCTGCACCCCAGTCTCCAATCTCTGCTCGCTGCAACAGTCCTTCTGCACCTCAGTCTCCAAACTCTGCTCTCTGTATGAAGCTTCTGCACCCCAGTCTACAACCTCTGTTCTCTGTAACAGTCCTTCTACACCCTTGTCTCCATGATCTGCTCTGCAACAGTCCTTCTGCACCCCAGTCTACAACCTATGCTATCTGTAAGATAATTTTGCACACCTGTCTCCAAACTCTGCTCTCTGTAACAGTTCTTCTCCAGCGCATTCTCCAAAATCTGTTCTCTTTAGGGTCCTTCTGCACCACATTCTCCAACCTCTGCTTTCTGTATCAGTCCTTCTGCACCACATTCTCGAAACTCTGTTGTCTTTATCAGTCCTTCTGAACTTCAGTCTGCAACCTATGCTGTCTGCAATGGTCCATATGCACCCCAGTCTCCAATTACTGCTCTCTGCAACATTCTTTCTGCACCCCAGTCTCCAACATCTTCTCTCTGCAACTGTCCTTCTCAAACCCAGTCTCCATCCTCTGATCTCTGCAACAGTCCTTCTACACCCCAATCTCCAACCTCTGCTCTCTGGAACAGTCCTTCTACACCCTAGTCTTTATAAACTGCTCTGCAACAGTCCTTCTGCACCCCAGTCTCCAATCTCTGCTCGCTGCAACAGTTCTTCTGTACCTCAGTCTGAAAACTCTGCTCTCTGCAATTATCTTTCTGCACCTGAGTCTCCAACATCTGCTCTCTGTAACAGTCCTTCTGTACCTCAGTCTCGAACTTCTGCTCTGTATCAGTCCTGCACCCCTCTTTCCCACATCTGCTCTCCGTAACTGTCCTTCTTCACCTCAGTCTTCAACCTCTGATCTGTGTAAGAGTCCTTCTGCATCTTAGTCTGGAAACTCTGCTGACTGCAACGATCCTTCTGTACCCCAGTCTCCAACCTCTGCTCTCTGCAACAGACCTTCTGCACCCCAGTCTCCTACATCTCTTCTCTTTAACACTCTTTCTCCACCCCAGTCTCTAACCTCTGTTCTCTGTAAGGTCATTTTGCACCCCAGTTTTCAAACTCTGCTCTCTGTAACATTCCTTCTTGAACCCAGTCTCCAAACTCTGTTTTCTGCAAGAGTCCTTCAGCACGTCATATCCAACTTCTACTCCCTGCAACAATCCTTCTGCACCCCAGTCTCCAACTTCGGCTCACTGCAACAGTTCTTCTGCACCCCATTCTCCAACATCTACTCTCTGAAGAAGTCTTTTTGCACCCCAATCTCCAAACTCTGCTCTTTGTAACACTCTTTCTGCATCTCAGTCTCAAACATCTTCTCTCTGTAACAGTCCTTCTCTACCCCAGTCTTCAAACTCTGCTTTTTGAAACAGTTCTTCTACACCCCAGTCTTAAACCTCTGCTCTGTGTAAAAAATTCTTCTGTTACCCAGTGTCAAAACTCTGCCCTCTGCAACAGTCATTCTGCATCCCACTCTCCAACATCTGCTCTCTGCAACTGTTCTTCTGCACTCAAGTCTCCTAAAATCTGCTCTCTGTAACGATCCTTCTGCACACCAGTCTCCAAACTCTGATCTCTGTAACAGCCCTTCTGCACCCAGTCTCCAACCTCTGCTCTCTGTAACAGGCCTTCTGCAACCCAGTCTCCAAACTCTGCTCTCTGTATCAGTCCTTCTGCACCCAAGTCTCCAACCTCTGCTCTCTGCAACAGTGCTTCTACACACCAGTCTTCAACCTCTGTTACAACCTTTTTGTAACAGTCCTTCGGCACACCAGTCTCCACCCTCTGCTCTCTGTAACAATACTTCTGCATCCCAGTCTCCCACCTCTGCTTTCTGTATCATGATTTTCACCCCACTCTCCAAAGTCTGCTATGTGTAACAGTCCTTCTTCATCTCAGTCTCCAACCTCTGCTCTCTGCAACAGTCTTTCTGCACCCCAGAATCCAGACTCTGCTTTTTGCAAAATTCTATCTGCACCCCAGTTTCCAAACTGTGCTCTCTGTAACTGTCCTTCTGCACCCCAGTCTCCCACCTCTTCTCTCTGTTATAATCCTTCTCCACTTTGCTTTCTGCAATGATTCTTCTACAACTTAGTCTCCAACTTTTGCTCTCTTCCTCGATCCTTCTGCACCCAACTCTCCAACCTCTGCTCTCTGTATGATCCTTCTGAAAAGAAGTCTCCAAACTCTGCTTTCTGTAACAGTCCTTGGGCACCCCAGTCTCTAAACTCTGCTCTCTGTAAAAGTCCTTCTGCACCTTAGTCTCCATCCTCTGCTCTCTGCATCATTTGTTCTGCACCCCCGTCTTCAAACCCTTTTCTCTGCAATAGTCCTTCTGCACTTCTGTCTTCAAACAGTCTTTCTGTACTGCACTCTCCAAACTCTGCTCTCTGTAACGTTCCTTCTGCACCCCAGTCTCCAACATCTGCTCTCTGCAACAGTCCTTCTACACCCCAGTCTCAAACAACTGCTCTCTTCAACAGTCCTTCTACACTCAAGTCTCCAACCTCTACTCTCTGCAATGATCTTTCTGCACCCCAGTCTCCCACGTCTGCTCTCTGCTACAGTCCTTCTGCACCCCAGTCTCCAACTTCTGGTCTCTATAAGATCCTTCTGCACTCCAGTTTCCAAACTTTGTTCTCTGTGACATTCCTTCTGCACCCCAGTCTCCAAGCTCTACTCTCTGTAACAGTCCTTCTGTACTGCAGTCTCCAAACTCTGCTCTCTGAAACAGACCTTCTGCAACCCAGTCTCCAACCTCTGCTCTCTGCAACAGTCTTTCTGCACCTCAGTCTTCAACTTTTGCTCTCTGTAACAGGCCTTCTTCACCCCAGTCTCCAACAGCTTTTCTCTGTAACAGTTCTTCTGCACCATAATCTCCAAACTCTGCTCTCTGTAACACTCCTTCTGCTCCCCAGTCTGCATCATCTGCTCTCTGTAAGAATCCATCTGCACCCCAGTCTCCAACCTCTCCTCTAAGTAAAAGTCCTTCTTCACCTCAGTCTGCAACATGTGCTCTCTGTAATGATCCTTCATCACCTCATGATCCAAAATCTGCTCTCTGTAACAGGCCTTCTGCACCCCAGTCTCCAACCTCTGCTTTTTGGATCAGTCCTTCTGTACCTCAGTAACCTTCCTCTGCACTCTGTAACAATCCTTCTGCACCTCAGTCTCTCACCTCTTCTCTCTGCAACGGTCCTACTGCACCCGAGTCTGCAACCTCTTCTCTCTGTAACAGTTCTTCTACACCCCAATTACCAACCTCTACTCTCTGCAACAGTCCTTCTGCACACCAGTCTCCAACATTTGGTCTCTGCAACAGTTCTTCTCTACCCCAGTCTCCAACCTCTGCTCTCTGTAACAGTCCTTCTGTACTGCAGTTTCCAAACACTTCTCTCTGTAACGGTCTTTCTGCACCCCAGTCTCAAACCTCTGCTTTCTGTATCAGTCCTTTGGCAATCAAGTCTCCAACCTCTGCTCTCTGTAACAGTCCTTCTGCACCTCAGTGTCCAAATTCTTCTCTCTGCAACAGTCCTTCTGCACCCCAATCTCAAACCTCTGCTCTCTGCAACAGTCCTTCTACACCCAAATCTCCATTATCTGCTCACTGCAAAAAATTTCTGCACCTCAGTCTCCAAACTCTTCTCTCTGTAAGATGCTCCTGCACCTCAGTTTCTAAACTCTTCTCTCTGTAACATTCCTTCTGCACCTCAGTCTCCAAACTCTGCTCTCTGCAATGGTCCCTCTGCACCCCAGTCTCCAACCTATGTTCTCTACAACAGTTCTTATGTACAAGGGTCTTCAACCTTTATTCTCTGTAAGGGTCCTTCTTAACCCCAGTCTCCAACCACTGCTTTCTGAATCAGTTCTTCTGCAACACATTTTCCAAACTCTGCTCTCTTTAATAGTCCTTATGCACCTCACTCTGCAACCTCTGCTCTCTGCAACAGTCCTTCTGCACACCAGTCTCCAAAATCTGCTCTCTGCCACAATCCTTCTCCACCCCAGTCTCCAAACTCTGCTCTCTGTAACAGTCCTTCTTTACTGCAGTCTCCAAACTCTGCTCTCTGTAACGATCCTTCTGCTCCCCATTCTACAAACTTTGCTTAGTGTATCAGTTTTTTTGCACCTCAGACTCCAACCTCTGCTCTCCGGAACAGTCTTTCTGCGCCCCAATCTCCAACCTCCAGCTTTCTACAATTGTCTTTCTTCACCTGAGTCTCCAACCTCTGTTTTCTACAACACTTATTCTGCACCCCATTCTCCAAACTTTTCTCTCCTTAACAGTACTTCTACACCTCAGTCTCCAAACCTCTGCTCTCTGTAATGGTCCTTCTGAACCCCAGTCTCCAAACTCTGCTTTCTGTATCAGTCCTTCTGCACGTCAGACTCCAACCTCTGCTCTCTTCAAGAGTTATGCTGCACCCCAATCGCCAACCTCTGCTCTCTGTAACAGTCCTACTGCATCCCAGTCTCCAACCTCTGCTCTCTGTATCAATCTTTTTTAACCTCAGTCTTCAAGTCTTCTCTCTGCAATGGTCCTTCTGCACCCCAGTCTCCAACCTCTGTTTTCTACAACACTTCTTCTGCACCCAAGTCTCCAACCTCTGCTCTCTGTAACAGTCCTTCTGTTCCAAAGTCTCCAACAGCTGTTTTCTTTAATGGTCATGCTGCACCCTAGTTTCAAACCTCTGCTTTCTGTATCAGTCCTTCTGCACCCCAGTCTCCAACCTATGCTCTCTGTAACAGTCCTTCTCCACTTCAGTCTCCAACCTCTGCTCTCTGCAACAGTCCTTTGGCACCCCAATCTCCAAATTCTACTCTCTGCAACAGTCTTCCTCCACCCCAGTCTCCAACCTCTACTCTCTGCAATAGTCCTTCTGCACCCAAGTCTTCAACCTCTACTCTATGCAACAGTCTTTCTGCACCCCAATCTCCAACATCTGCTCTCTACAATAGTCCTTCTGCACCCCAGTCTGCAATCTCTGCTTTCTGTGTCAGTACTTCTGCACTCAAGTCTCTAACCACTGCTCTCTGTAACAGTCCTTCTGCACCTCAGACTCCAAATTTTATTCTCAGCAACAGTCCTTTTCCACCCCAATCTCCAACGTCTCCTCTTTGCAACAGTTCTTCTGCACCCCAGTCTCCAACCCCTACTCTCTGCAACAGTCCTTCTGAACTTCAGTCTCTAACCTCCTCTCTGCAACAGTCCTTCTGAACCCCAGTCACCAACATCTGATCTCTGCTACAGTCCTTCTCCACGCCAGTCTCCAACCTCTGATCTCTGTAACAGTCCTTCTGTTCTGCAGTTTCCAAACACTTCTCTCTGTAACGGTCCTTCTGCACCCCAGTCTCAAACCTCTGCTTTCTGTATCAGTCCTTCTGCAATCAAGTTTTCAACCTCTGCTCTCTGTAACAGTCCTTCTGCACCTCAGTGTCCAAATTCTGCTCTCTGCAACAGTCCTTGTGCACCCCAATCTCCAACCTCTTCTCTCTGCAACAGTCCTTCTACACCCCAGTAACCAACCTCTGCTCTCTGTATCAATCCTTTTGCACCTCAGTCTCCAAGTCTTCACTCTGCAATGGTTCTTCTGCACCCCAGTCTCCAACCTCTGTTTTCTACAACACTTCTTCTGCACCCAAGTCTCTAACCTCTGCTCTCTGTAACAGTCCTTCTGTTCCGAAGTCTCCAACCTCTGTTTTCTTTTTTTTTAATTTTTTTTTATTGTTGGTCGTTCAAAACATTACACAGTTCTCAATACATCATATTTCACAATTTGATTCAAGCAGGTTATGAACTCCCAACTTTATTCCATATACAGATTGCTGTATCACATCAGTTACCCTTCCATTGATTGACATATTGCTTTTCTAGTGTCTGATGTATTCTGCTGTCAGTCCTATTCTCTACTATCTCCCCTCCCCTCCCCTCCCCTTTTCTCTCTCTATCCCTTCTACTGTAAATCATTTCTTCCATTTGTATTATCTTGTCTTACCCCTCCTTTCCTCTAATATATCATTTGGTATAACCCTGAGGATCGCCTTCCATTTCCATTCGATTTTCCTTCTCACTCCCTTTCCCTCCCACCTCTCATTCCTGTTTAATGTAAATTTTCTTCTCAAGCTCTTCGTCCCTATCCTGTCCTTGTTTAATTCCCTTATATCAAAGTGGTCATTTGGTACTTTTTTTAACTATTGACTAGATTCATTTAGCATAATCTGCTCTAATGCCATCAATTTCCCTCCAAATTCTATGATTTTGTCGTTTCTTAATGCAGAGTAATACTCCATTGTGTATAAATGCCACATTTTTTTATCCATTCATCTATTGAAGGGCATCTAGGTTGGTTCCACAATCTTGCTATCGTGAATTGTGCTGCTATGAACATCGATGCAGCAGTGTCCCTGTAGCATGCTCTTTTTAAGTCTTTAGGGAATAGACCCAAAAGGGAAATAGCTGGGTCAAATGGTGGTTCCATTCCCAGCTTTCCAAGAAATCTCCATACTGCTTTCCAAACTGGCTGCACCAATTTGCAGTCCCACCAGCAATGAACAAGAGTGCCATTTCCCCGCATCCTCTCCAGTACTTATTGTTGTTTCACTTCCTAATGGGTGCCAATCTTACTGGAGTGAGATGATATCTTAGGGTAATTTTGATTTGCATTTCTCTGACTGCTAGCGATGGTGAGCATTTCTTCATGTACTTATTGATTGATTGTATGTCCTCCTCTGAGAAGTGTCTATTCAGGTCCTTGGCCCATTTATTGATTGGGTTATTTGTTATCTTATTGTCTAATTTTTTGAGTTCTTTTTATATTCTGGTTATTAGGGCTCTATCAGAAGTGTGTAGATTAAACATTTGTTCCCAGGATGTAGGCTCCCTATTTATCTCTCTTATTGTTTTTTTTTTGCTGAGAAAAAACTTTTTAGTTTGAGTAAGTCCCATTTTTTGATTCTAGTTGTTAACTCTTGAGCTATGGGTGTCCTATTGAGGAATTTGGGGCCCGATCCCACAGTATGTAGATCGTAGCCAGCTTTTTCTTCTATCAGATGCCATGTCTCTGATTTAATATCAAGCTCTTTGATTCATTTTGAGTTAACTTTTGCGCATGGTGAGAGATAGGGATTGAGATTCATTTTGATGCAAATGGATTTCCAGTTTTTCCAGCACCATTTGTTGAAGATGCTATTCTTCCTCCATTGCATGCTTTTAGCCCCTTAATCAAATATAAGGTAGTTGTAGTTTTGTGGATTGGTTACTGTGTCCTCTATTCTGTACCATTGGTCCACCCGCCTGTTTTGGTACCAGTACCATGCTGTTTTTGTTACTATTGCTCTGTAGTGTAGTTTGAAGTCTGGTATCGCTATACCGCCTGATTCACACTTTCTGTTTAGCATTGTTTTTGCTATTCTGGGTCTTTCATTATTCCATATGAATTTTATGATTCTTTTATCTATTTCTACAAGAAATGCTGTTGGGATTTTTATTGGTATTGCATTGAACTTATAGAGAACTTTTGGTAATATCGCCATTTTGATGATGTTAGTTCTGCCTATCCATGAGCGGGGTATATTTCTCCATCTTCTAATGTCTTTTTCTATGTCTTTCTTTAGGGTTCTGTAATTTTCATTATATAAATCTTTCACCTCTTTTGTTAGGTTGATTCCCAAGTATTTTATTTTTTGGGGGGATATTGTGAATGGAGTAGTTGTCCTCATTTCCGTTTCAGAGGATTTGTCGCTGATATACAAAAATGCCTTTGATTTATGCATGTTGATCTTATATCCTGCCACTTTGCTGAATTCATTTATTAGCTCTAATAGCTTCTTTGTAGACCTTTTTGGGTCTGCTAGGTATAGGATCATATCATCTGCAAATAGTGATAATTTAAGTTCTTCTTTTCCTATTCTTATGCCTTTAATTTCTTTTGTCTGTCTAATTGCTCTGGCCAGTGTTTCAAGAACTATGTTGAACAGAAGTGGTGCGAGAGGGCATCCCTGTCTTGTACCAGATCTTAGAAGGAATGCCTTCAATTTTTCTCCATTCAGAATGATGCTGGCCTGTGGCTTATCATAGATTTCTTTTATAATGTTGAGGTATGTTCCGGTTATCCCTAATTTTTCTAGAGTTTTGAACATAAAGGGATGCTGAACTTTGTCTAATGCTTTTTCTGCATCTATCAAGATGATCATATGGTTCTTATTTTTAAGTCTATTGGTGTGGTGAATAACATTTATTGATTTCCGTATATTGAACCAGCCTTGCATCCCAGGGATGAATCCTACTTGATCATGGTGTATAATTTTATTGTATTTGAATCCGATTTCCCAGAATTTTATTGAGGATTTTTGCGTCAAGGTTCATTAGAGATATTGGTCTGTAGTTTTCTTTCTTTGAAGTGTCTTTGTCTTGTTTCAGAATCAGGGTGATTTTGGCCTCGTAGAATGAATTTGGAAGTTCTCCCTCTTTTTCTATTTTCTGAAATAGCTTGAAAAGTTTTGGTGTTAGTTCCTCTTTAAAGGTTTTGTAAAACTCTGCTGTATAACCATCCGGTCCTGGGCTTTTCTTAGTTGGTAATCTTTTGATGGTTTCTTCCATTTCATCTATTGTTATTGGTGTGTTTAGGTTGTCTATAACCTCCTGACTCAATCTGTGCAGATCATAAGACTTAAGGAATTTATCTATGCCTTCACTACCTTCTATTTTATTAGAGTATAAAGATTCAAAATAATTTCTGATTATCTTCTGTATTTCTGAAATGTCTGTTGTAATATTGCCTTTTTCATCTCTTAGGCTAGTAATTTGAGTTCTCTCTCTTCTTCTCTTCATTAGCATGGCTAAGGGTCTGTCAATTTTATTTATTTTTTCAAAGAACAAACTTTTAGTTTTGTCAATTGTTTCTTTTGTTATAATTTCATTAATTTCAGCTCTGATTTTAATTATTTCTTGCCTTCTACTTTTTTTGCTGTTGTTTTGCCCTTCTTTTTCTAGGATTTTGAGATGAAGTAAGAGATCATTTATTTTTTTTTGTTTTTTTTTTTTTTTGAGGAATGAACTCCAAGCAATAAATTTTCCTCTTAGAACTGCTTTCAATGTTTTCCATAGATTCCGAAATGTTGTGTCTGTGTTTTTATTTAACTCTAGGAAGTTTTTAATTTCCTCCTTGATGTCTTTTAAAACCCATTGATCATTCAGCATCCTATTGTTCATTCTCCAAGTTATGCTTCATTTTTCCTTCTTTCTTTTATCATTGATTTTCAGTTTTATTCCATTATGATCAGATAAGATTCATGGTATTATCTCTACCCCTTTATATTGTCTAAGAGTTGCCCTGTGAAATAATATATGGTCTATTTTTTAGAAGGTTCCATGTGCTGCTGAGAAAAAGGTGTAACTACTTGATGTTGGGTGGTATAGTCTATATATGTCAATTAAGTCTAGGTTATTAATTGTGTTATTGAGTTATATAGTTTCCTTATTTAACTTTTGTTTGGAAGATCTGTCCAGTGGTGAGAGAGGTGTGTTGAAGTCTCCCATGATTATTGTATGATGATCTATTAGACTCATGAACTTGAGAAGAGTTTGCTTGATGAACATAGCTGCACCATTATTTGGGGCATATATATTTATGATTGTTATGTCTTGTTGGTTCCCTTGAGCAGTATGAAGTGTCCTTCTTTATCCCTTTTGATTAACTTTGGCTTGAAATCTATTTTATTAGATATGAGTATGGACACTCCTGCTTGTTTCCGCAGTCCATATGAGTGGTATGATTTTTCTCAACCTTTCACCTTCAGTCTATGAATATTTTTTCCTATCAGATGCGTCTCCTGTAGGAAGCATATTGTTGGGTCTTGTTTTGTGATCCATTCTACTAGCCTGTGTCTCTTAATTGGTGAATTTAAGCCATTAACATTTAGGTTATTATTGAGATATGGTGTTCTTCTAGCCATATTTGTTTATTGATGTTTCTAAACCTGATTTGTTATTCTCTTTGACTACATTCCCCCCTTTACTGTCCTACCTCCCATTGTTGGGTTTCAATGTTATTGTCCATTTCCTCTTCCTGTAATATTTTGCAAAAGATTTTTTGAAGAGATGGTTTTCTAGCTGCAAATTCTTTTAACTTTTGTTTATCCTGGAAGGTTTTAATTTCATCTTCTATCCTTAAGCTTAATTTCGCCAGATACACGATTCTTGGTTGGAACCCATTTTCTTTCAGTGTTTGAAATATGTTACTCCAGGATCTTCTAGCTTTCAGAGTCTGTGTTGAGAGATCAGCTGTTATCCTGATTGGTTTGCCCCTAAATGTAATCTGCTTTCTTTCTCTTGCAGCTTTTAAAATTCGCTCCTTATTCTGTATGTTGGACATCTTCATTATAATTTGTCTAGGTATGGATCTCTTATGATTTTGCACATTCGGTGTCCTTTAGGCTTCTAGGATTTGGGATTCTGTCTCATTCTTCAAGTCTGGGAAGTTTTCTCGTATTATTTCACTGAATAGACTGTTTTTTCCTTTGGTATGGAGCTCTGTGCCTTCCTGTATCCCAATGACTTTTAAATTTGGTCTTTTGATATTGTCTCATAATTCTTGGATGTTCTGCTCATGGTTTCTTAGCAGACTTGTTGAGCTGTCTATGTTTTTTTTTCAGTTGAAATACTTTGTCTTCATTGCCTGATGTTCTCTCTTCTAAGTGATCTACTCTGCTGGTAGTATTCTCAATTGAGTTTTTAAGTTGGTTTATTGTTTCCTGCATTTCTAGGATTTCAATTTGTTTGTTTTTTATTACCTCTATCTCTCTGTGAAATTGATCTTTTACTTCCTGGATTTGTTTGTCAATGTGATCTTTCATTGTCTGATTTTGCTGTATCATGTCTTCCTTGAGACTCCAGATCATCTGAAGCATATATATCCTGAACTCTTTATCTGACATTCCATCTGTTGCAGCTATTACCTCTTCTAAAGTTGAGTTGACCTGCATTGCTTGTGGTCCTTTCTTTCCTTGTCTTTTCATGCTGCTCACGTTTCTTTCTGCTTGGTGAAACTGTTGTGTTTATGAGTTTTCCCCCTAATTATTTATATTGCTCTTTGTTGAAAAATCTACCTTGCAGGGCGGGTAGTGGCTGTGCTCCTTCTCTAGTTGGGGTGATCTCAATACCGCGCTGGCGGGCTGCTAGTCCTGCTCTGCCGGTTGTTCGCAGGTCTGCGGGTGGCGGCTCTGCTCTGTCCTCCCTCCAATTGTGGTGATATGACTCTCACCCCCTTGGGTCGTTGGGCCTGATCCAGATGCGGGCGGCTGCTCTGCTCTGCCCCTACTCCAATTGGAGTGGCGTATCTACCATGCTGGCAGGCCTCTAGGCCTGTTCTGTTGGTGGGTCTCAGGTCTGCCTGACTCTGGCAGTAAGGGGAATTGGGTGTCGAGAGTCCTTTGGTCCTTACGGTCACGCCCACAGAGAGATTTTGAAGTTTCCCGGTAGTTCGCCAGGTGGGCGGGGCTATTAGCAGAGCCCGGAGGGCATGGCCATGTGCTGGGCAATGCGGGGACCCTTCTATCTGAGTCGGGCCACCGGGAGCAACGTGAAGAGCAGGGTAGCTGTGTCTGCGTGGTTAAGATCCGGGCGGGTGGTTTTGCTGTTTGCTGAGCGAGAGCAGGGCCTCCCGGGAGAGCCGATATGGCAGAGGCATCTGCCGCTTTGGGCTGCCACTCCGCTCCGGGCCGCCGTCGCTTTCAGTAGCTGCTGGTGGTTGCCGGGGGGCCCACCTGTAGAGCCGGGTAGCTGTGACCGTGGGGTTAGGAACCAGGCAGGTGAGGCGGCTGTTCCCAGAGTGAGCACTAGGCCTCCCAGGGGAGCCGGTTGGCGGAGGCCGACTGCCGGTTCGGGCGGGGCGGAACATGTCGCTCCAGGTGTCCGCTGCTGGCAAAAGTGGTTTCTGGTTGCAGGACTTGACTTCTGCACCCGCCGTGTGGCCTTATGTTTAGCCGGGTAGCTGTGGCCGCCTGGTTAGGGACTGGGTAGGTGAGGCGGCTGCTCCCAGAGCGAGCACTAGGCCTCCCAGGGGAGCCCGGATGGTGGAGACTGAATTCCGGTTCGGGTGGAGACTGAATTCCGGTTCGGGCGTAGCTGGCTAAGTCGCTCTGGGTGTCCGCCGCTTGCAAAAGCGGTTGCTGGTTGCAGAAGTTAATTTGTGCACCCGCTGCGGGGCTACCTGTAGGGCCAGGTAGCTGCGGCCGCGTGGTTAGGAACCGGGCAGGTGAGGCGGCTCCTCCCAGATCCAGAGCTAAGCCTCCCAGAGAAACCGCTTTCCGGAAAAGCTGATGGCTGCGGGACTAGACCTCTGTGCCCGCGTGAGCGTCCAAGATCCACTTCTCTGAGACAAACTGTCACTTCCAATAAACCTACCAGTTCACGGCAGCTCATTTCTTAATGGAATTATGCCAAAAGTTCCTCCGTGGTTAGGCTGCCGCTGTTCCGATGGGTCTTTATTATGCTGTTAAAGTGGAGACGTTGGAATTGCTGCTTCCTCCCTGGCCGCCATGTTGGATCCCATGTTTTCTTTAATGGTCCTTCTGCACCCTAGTTTCAAACCTCTGCTTTCTGTATCAGTCTGTCTGCACCATAGTCTTCAAAATCTGCTGCTGTAACAGTCCTTCTGCACATCAGTCTGCAACCTCTGTTCTCTGCAATAGTCCTTCTGCACCCCAGTCTCAAACCTCTGCTTTCTGTATCAGTCCTTATGTACCCCAGTCTCCAAACTCTGCTCTCTGTAATAGTCCTTCTCCACTTCAGTCTCCAACCTCTGCTCTCTGCAACAGTCCTGTGGCACTCCAAACTCCAAATGCTACTTTCTGCAACAGTCTTTCTCAACCCCAGTCTCCAACCTCTACTCTCTGCAACAGTTCTTCTGCACCCCAATCTCAAACCTCTACTCTCTGCAACGATTCTTCTTCACCTCAGTCTCCATTCTCTGCTCTCTGCAACAGTACCCCACGATCCAAAATCTGCTCTGTGCAACAGTCCTTCTGCACCTCAGTCTGGAAACTCTGCTCTCTGCACCAATCGTTCTGCACCCCAGTTTCCAAACTTTGCTCTCTGTAACAAAACTTCTGAACCTCAGACTCCAAAATGCTCTCTATAAGATCCTTCTGCTACCCAGTCTCGAATCTGTGCTATATGAAACAGTGCTTCTGCACCCCAGGCTCAAAACTCTGCTCTCTGTAACAGACTTTCTGCACCCCACTCTTCAAACTCTCCACTCTGTAACAGGCTTCTGCAACCCAGTCTCTAACCTCTTCTCTCTGCAACGATTTTTCTTCACCTCAGTCTACATTTTCTGCTCTCTGCAACAGTCCTACAGCACCCAATTCTCCAACCTCTGCTCTCTTTAAAAATTCTTCTGCACTTCAGTCTCCAAACTCTGCTCTCTGCAATGGTTCTTCAGAACCCCAGTCTCCAACCTCTGTTCTCTGCATCAGTTCTTCTGCACCTAAGTCTCCAACCTCTGCTCTCTGTAACAGTCCTTCTGTACCGCAGTCTGCAACCTCTGCTCTCTGTAACGGTCCTTCTGCACCCCAGTCTCCAACGTCAGCTTTCTGTATCAGTTATTTTTTGCCCCAATCTCAAACCTCGGCTCTCAGTAACAATCCTTCTGCACCACAGTCTCAAAGTTCTGCTCTCTGAAACATTTCTTCTGCACCCCAGTCTCCATCTGTGCTCTCTGTAACTGTCCTTCTGCACCCCAGTCTCCAACCTCTGCTCTCTGTAACGATATTTCTGCATCACAGTCTGAAACCTCTGCTTTCTGCAACGATCCTTCTGCCCCTCAGTCTTCAACCTCTGCTCTCTGCAATGATCCTTTTGCACCCCAGTCTCCAACCTCTGTTCTCTGTAGGAGTCCTTGTGCACTTCAGTCTCAAACCTCTGCTCTCTATAACAATCCTTTTGCACCTCAGTCTCCAAACTCTGCTCTCTTTAACAGTCCTTCTGCACTTCAGTATCCAAAATCTGCTCTCTGTAAAAGTCCTTCTGCACCTCAGTCTCCAACCTCTGCAATCTGTAATGGTCCGTCTGTACCCCAGTCTCCAAATTCTCCTCTCTGAAACGATCTTTCTGCACCTCAGTCTCCAAACTCTGCTCTCTCTAACAGTCATTCTGCACCCCAGTCTCCAACATCTGCTCGCTGCAACAGTCCTTCTGCACCACAGTCTCCAAACTCTGCTCTCTGTAAGAATAGTTCTGCAACCCAGTCTCCACCCTCTGTTGTCTTCAACAGTTCTGCATTACGGTATCCAAATTTTGCTCTAGGTAAAAGTCCTTCTCTTCTGGAGTTTCCAAACTCTTCTCTCTGTAACGGTCCTTCTAAACCCCAGTCTTCAACCTCTGCTTTGTGTATCAGTTCTTCTGCACCCCAGTCTCCAACCTCTGCTCTGTGTATCAGTCCTTTTGCCCCTCAGTCTCCAACCTCTGTTTACTGCCGCAGTCCTTTTACACCCCAGGAACAAAACTCTGCTCTGTGTAACGATCATTCTGCACCTCAGTCTCCAAACTCTGCTCTATCTAACAGTCATTCTGCACCCCAGTCTCCAACATCTGCTCGCTGCAACGGTCCTTCTGAACCCCAGTCTCCAAACTCTGCTCTCTGCAAGAATCCTTCTGCACCCCAGTCTCCATCCTCTGTTCTCTGCAACAGTCCTTCTGCATCACAGTCTCCAAACTTTGCTCTATGTAAAAGTCCTTCTGTTCTGGAGTTTAAAAACTCTTCTCTCTGTAACAGTCTTTCTTAACCCCAGTCTCCAACCTCTGCTTTATGTATCAGTTCTTCTGCACTCCAGTCTCCAATCTTTGCTCTGTGTATCAGTCCTTTTGCCCCTCAGTCTGCCACCTCTGTTCTCTGCCGCAGTCCTTTTACACCCCAGGAACCAAACTCTGCTCTGTGTAACGATCCTTCTGCACCTTAGTTTCCAACCTCTGCTCTCTGCAACGATACTTCTGCACCCCAGTCTCAAACATCTGCTCTCTGCATCAGTCTTTATGCACCCAAGTCTCCAAACTCTGCTCTCTGCAACATTTTTTCTGAACCCCACTCTACAACTTGTGCTCTCTGTAACTGTCCTTCTGCAACTCAGTCTCCATCCTCTGCTCTCTCTAACAGTCCTTCTGCACCCCAGGCTCCAACATCTGCTCTCTGCAACAATCCTTCTTCTCCCCAGTCTCCAACCTCTTCTCTCTGTAATAGTCCTTTTGTATCGCAGTCTCCAACCTCTTCTCTTTGAAACGGTCCATATGCACCCCAATTACCAACTTCTGCTCTCTATAACAGTCCTTCTGGACCTCAGACTCCAATCTCTCCTCTCTGTAACAGTCTTTCTAAGAATCAGTCTGAAAGCTCTTCTCTCTGCATCAATCCTTCTACACCCCAGTCTCCAAACTGTGCCATCTATATCAATCTTTCTGCACCCTAGTCTCCAACCTCTGCTCTCTGTAACAGGTCTTCTGCAACCCAGTGTCCAAACTCTGCTCTCTGTAACAGGCCTTCTGCCACTCAGTCTCCAACCTCATCTCTCTGCAACAGCCCTTCTGCACCTCTGTCTCCAACTTCTGTTCTCTGCAACAGTCCTTCTGCACCCCAGGCTACAAAATATGTTCTCTGTAACAGTCCTTCTATACCTTAGACTACAAACTATACTTTCCATATCAGTTATTCTGCACCCTAGTGTAAAACCTCTGCTCTCTGTAACAGTCCTACTGCACCTCAGTCTCCAACATCTGCTCTCTACAACAGTCCTTCTGCACCCCAGTCTCCAAACTCTGCTCTCTGCAACAGTCCTTCTACACCCCAGTCTCCAACCTCTGCTTTCTGCAAGGATCCTTCTGCATTCCAGTCTTCAACGTCTGCTCTCTGCAACAGTCATTCTACACCCAAGTCTCCAACCTCTGCTCTCTGCCACAGTACTTCTGCATCCCAGTCTCCAACCTCTACACTCTGCAACATTTTTTTTCCACCCCAGTGTCAGAACTGTGCTCTCTGTAACTATCCTATTGCACCCTGGTCTCCAAACTCTGCTCTCTTTAGCGATCCTTCTGTACCTTAGTCTCCAACCACTGCTGCTCTCTGCAACGATCCTTCTGCACCCCAGTCTTCAAACTCTTCTCTCTACAACAGTCTTTTTGAACCCCATACTCCAAGCTCTGTTCTCTGTAACAGTCCTTATGCACATCAGTGTCAAAAATCTGCTATCTGTAACAATCCTTCTGCACCGCATCTCCAAACTCTGCTCTCTGTAACTGTACTTCTGAACCGCAATCTCCAAACTCTGCTCTCTGTAACACTCCTTGTGCACCCCAGTCTCCATCCTCTGCTCTCTGTAAGAATCCTTTGACACCCCAGTCTCTAAATTTTACTCTCTGTAAAAGACTTCCTGCATTTGTTTATCGTGAAATATTTTAATTTCGTTGTCAAATCTGAAGCTCAATTTTGCTGGATATAGTATTCTTGGTTGAAATCCATTATTTTTCAGCGTTTGAAATACATTGTTCCAGGATCTTCTCGCTTTCAAAGTCTGTGCTGAGAAATCAGTCGTTAACCTAATTGGTTTACCCCTGAATGTAATCTGTCTCTTTTCTCTGGTAGCTTTTAATATTCTCTCCTTGTCCTGTATGTTGGCTATCTTCATAATTATGTGTCTTGGAGTTGGTCTATTATAGTTTTGAATGTTTGGGGTCCTGTAGGCTTCCATGATTTTGCAATCCATTCCATCTTTTATCTCTGGGAAATTAAAAAAGCTAAAAAAAATTTGCAGCAAGAAAACCAGCACTGCAAAGCATTCTGAGCAATATACTACAAGAAGAGGAACTGAAAAATACTGCCCAAAACTAACAACAAGAGGTTTCTCAGTAAAGGAGGAGGAAAATAACCAAAAAAGTAAAACTAGCCAAACTAAAATAAATAAATAAAGAAGCATGACTGGAAGTACGAATCATATCTCAATTGTAACCTTAAATGTTAATGGCCTAAACTCACCAATCAAGAGACATAGGCTAGCAACCTGGATCAAAAAAACAAATCCAACAATATGCTGTCTTCAGGAGACTCATATGATAGGAAAAGACATACACAGGCTGAAGGTAAAAGGTTGGGAAAAATCATACCACTCACATGGCCCTCGGAAGCAAGCAGGAGTGGCCATACTCATATCAAATAAAATCAACTTAAAACCTAAGTTAATTAAGAAGGATAAAGAAGGACACTATATACTGTTAAAAGGGACCATCCACCAACAAGACATAACAATTATCAATTTGTATGCACCAAACAATGGAGCTGCAATCTACATAAAACAAACGCTCCTCAAGTTCAAGAGTCAAATAGACCATAACACAATAATTACGGGTGACTTCAACACATCGCTCTCGCCATTAGACAGATCCTCTAGACAAAAACTGAATAAAGAAACTATAGAACTCAACAGCACAATCAATAACCTAGACCTAACTGACATATATAGAATATACCGACCATCATCAAGTAGATACACGTTCTTCTCAGCAGCACATGGATCCTACTCAAAAATAGACCATATATTATGCCATAAGGCAAATCTTAGTAAATATAAAAGTGTGGAGATAATACCATGCACCATATCTGACCATAATGGAATGAAATTGGAAATCAATGATAAAAAAAGGAAGGAAAAATCTTACACCACATGGAAAATGAACAATATGTTATTGAATGATCAATGGGTTACAGAGGACATAAAGGAAGAGATAAAAAACTTCTTAGAGTCAAATGATAATACAGACACAACATACCGGAATCCATGGGACACAATTAAAGCAGTTTTAAGAGGGAAAATCATATCCTGGAGTTCTTTCATCAAAAAAAGAAAAAAACAACAAATAAATGAACTCACACTACACCTCAAAACCCTAGAAAAGGAAGAACAAAACAACAGCAATTGTAGTAGAAGACAAGAAATAATTAAAATTAGAGCAGAAATAAACGAAATTGAAACAAAAAAAAAACATTGAAAAAATTGATAAAACTAAAAGTTGGTTCTTTGAAAAAATAAGTAAGATAGACAAGCCCTTAGCTATGCTAACAAAAAGAAGAAGAGAGAGAACTCAATTTACTAATATACGGGATGAAAAAGGCAATATCACAACAGACACTACAGAAATACAGAAGATAATTAGAAAGTATTTTGAAACCCTATATTCTAATAAAATAGAAGATAGCAAAGTTATCGATAAATTTCTGAAGGCATATGATTTGCCCAGATTGAGACAGGAAGACACACACAATTTAAACAGACCAATAACAAAGGAAGAAATAGAAGAAGCCATCAAAAGACTACCAACCAAGAAAAGCCCTGGACCTGATGGGTTTACAGCGGAGTTCTACAAAACCTTCAAAGAAGAACTAACACCAATACTTTTCAAACTATTTCAAGAAATAGAAAAAGAAGGAGCTCTTCCAAATTCATTCTATGAGGCCAACATCACCCTGATCCCAAAACCAGACAAAGACACTTCAAAGAAAGAAAACTACAGACCAATATCTCTAATGAACTTGGATGCAAAAATTCTCAATAAAATTCTGGTGAATCGAATACAAAAACATATCAGAAAACTTGTGCACCATGATCAAGTAGGATTCATCCCTGGGATGCAAGGCTGGTTCAATATACGGAAATCAATACATGCTATTCACCACATCAATAGGCTTAAAGACAAGAACCATATGATCATCTCGATAGATGCAGAAAAAGCATTTGACAAAATACAACATCCCTTGATGTTCAAAACATTAGAAAAACTAGGGATATCAGGAACTTACCTCAACATTGTAAAAGCTATATATGCTAAACCTCAGGCTAGCATCATCCTAAAAGGAGAAAAACTGAAGGCATTCCCTCTAAAATCTGGAACAAGACAGGGATGTTCTCTATCACCACTTCTATTCAATTTAGTTCTCGAAGTACTAGCCAGAGCAATTAGACAGACAAAAGAAATTAAAGGCATAAAAATAGGAAAAGAAGAAATTAAATTATCGCTATTTGCAGATGACATGATAATTTACTTAACAGACCCAAAAGGATCTACAAAGAAGCTGCTAGAGTTAATAAATGAATTCAGCAAAGTGGCAGGATATAAAATCAACACGCACAAATCAAAGGCATTCCTGTATATCAGCAACAAAACCTCTGAAATGGAAATAAGGAAAACCACTCCATTCACAATATCCTCAAAGAAAATAAGATACTTGGGAATCAACCTAAGAAAAGAGGTGAAAGATTTATACAATGAAAACTACAGAACCCTAAAGAGAGAGATAGAAGGAGATCTCAGAAGATGGAAAAATGTACCCTGTTCATGGATAGGCAGAACTAACATCATCAAAATGGCGATATTACCCAAAGTTCTCTACAGGTTTAATGCGATGCCAATCAGAATCCCAAAGACATTTCTTGTAGAAATAGATAAAGCAATCATGAAATTCATATGGAAAAACAAAAGACCCAGAATAGCAAAAGCAATTCTAAGCAGGAAGTGTGAATCTGGAGGTATAGCGATACCAGAGCTCAAACTGTACTACAAAGCAATAGTAACAAAAACAGCATGGTACTGGTACCAAAACAGGCAGGTGGACCAATGGTACAGAATAGAGGACACAGAGACCAATCCACAAAGTTACAACTATCTTATATTTGATAAAGGGGCTAAAAGCATGCAATGGAGGAAGGATAGCATCGTCAACAAATGGTGTTGGGAAAATTGGAAATCCATATGCAACAAAATGAAACTGAATCCCTTTCTCTCGCCAGCCACAAAAGTTAACTCAAAATGGATCAAGGAGCTAGATATAAAAACAGAGACACTGCGTCTGATAGAAGGAAAAGTTGGCTACGATCTACATATTGTGGGGTCGGGCTCCAAATTCCTTAATAGAACGCCCATAGCCCAAGAGTTAATAACAAGAATAAACAAATGGGACCTACTTAAACTAAAAAGTTTTTTCTCAGCAAGAGAAACTGTAAAAGAGGTAAATAGAGAGGCTACATCCTGGGAACAAATTTTTACCCCTCACACCTCAGATAGAGCCCTAATATCCAGAATGTACAAAGAACTCAAAAAATTAAACAATAAGATAACAAATAATCCAATCAACAAATGGGCCAAGGACCTGAACAGACACTTCTCAGAGGAGGACATACAATCAATCCAGAAGCACATGAGAAAATGCTCACCATCTCTAGCAATCAGAGAAATGCAAATCAAAACCATCCTAAGATACCATTTCACTCCTGTAAGATTGGCAGCCATTATGAAGTCAAACAACAATAAGTGTTGGCGAGGATGTGGGGAAAAGGGCACACTTGTTCACTGCTGGTGGGACTGCAAAATGGTGAGGCCAATTTGGAAAGCAGTATGGAGATTCCTGGGAAAGCTGGGAATGGATCCACCATTTGACCCAGCTATTGCCCTTCTTGGACTATTCCCTGAGGACCTTAGAAGAGCACACTATATGGATACGGCCACATCAATGATTATAGCAGCACAATTCACAATAGCTAGACTGTGGAACCAACCTAGATGCCCTTCAATAGATGAGTGGATAAAAAAATTGTGGCAGCTAGACACAATGGAGTATTATGCAGCACTAAGAAACGGCAAAATCATAGAATTTGCAGGGAAATGGATGGCATTAGAGCAGATTATGCTAAGTGAAGCTAGCCAAGCCCTAAAAAACAAATGTCAAATGTCTTCTTTGATATAAAGAGAGCCACTAAGAATAGAACAGGAAGGAAGAGCATGAGGAAAAGACTAACAGTAAACTAAGACGAATGGGGGGAGAGAAAGGAAGAGAGAAGGGAAAACATATGAAAATGGTAGGAGACCTTCAGTGATACACAAAATTATAAGAGGTTATGAGGGGCAAGGGGGTGGGGGGAAAAAGGGGAGAGAATTGAACAACAGCAGAGGAGGTAGAGAGGGAAGATGGGAGGGGAGGGGAGGGGAGGGGGGATAGTAGGGGATAGGAAAGGTAGCAGAATACAACAGTCACTAATATACCATTATGTAAAAATGTGAGTATGTAACAGAAGTGAGTCTGTATTATGTATTTGGGGAGTTCAAAACCCAATTGAGTCGAATGTATGAAAGATGATATGTCTTGAGCTCTGTAATGTTTTGAACAATCAATAAAAAAAAAGACTTCCTGCACCTCAGTATTCAACCTCTGCAATCTGAAACGGTCTTTCTGCACCCCAGTCTCCAAACTCTACTTTCTGAAACGATCCTTCTGCACCTCAGTCTCCAAACTCTGCTGTCTGTAAAGTCCTTCTCCAACCCAGTCTCCAACCTCTTCTCTCTGCAAGGATCCTTCTGCACCTCAGTCTCCAAACTCTGCTCTCTGTAACACTCCTTGTGCACCCAAGTCTCCAGACTCTGCTCTCTGGAAGATCCTTTTTCATCCCAGTCTCCAAACTCTGCTCTCTGCAACAGTCCTTCTGCACCCCAGTATCCAAACTCTCCTCTCTGTAAAAGGTTTTCTGCACCTCAGTCTCCAACCTTTGCTCTCTCTAATGGTCCTTCTGCCCCCCAGTCTCCACCTCTGCTCTCTGTAACAATCCTTCTGAACCTCAGTCTCCAACGTCTGCTCTTTGTAACAGTCCTTCTCCACCCCAGTGTCCAACATCTGCTCTCTGCAACGGTCCTTCTGAAACCCAGTCTCCAAACTCTGCTCTCTCTAACAGGTCTTCTGCACACAAGTCTCCACATTCTGCTCTCTGTAACAGGCCTTCTGCAACCCAGTCTCCAAATTTATCTCTCTGCAATGATCCTTCTGCACCTCAGTCTCCAACCTCTGCTCTCTGCAACAGTTTTTCTGAACCGCAGTATCCAAACTCTGCTCTCCGTAAAAGTTTTTCTGCACCTCAGTATCCAAACTTTGCTCTCTCTAATGGTCCTTCTGTCCCCCAGTCTCCACCTCTGCTCTCTGTAACAATCTTTCTGAACCTCAATCTCCAACATCTGCTCTCTGTAACAGTCCTTCTCGACCCCAGTGTCTAACATATGCTCTCTGCAACGGTCCTTTTGCACCCCAGTCTCCAAACTCTGCTCTCTGTAACAGTCCTTCTGTACCACAGTCTTCAAACTCTTCAGTCTATAACGGTTTTTCCACACGCGAATTGCCAACCTCTGCTTTCTGTTACAGTCCTTCTGAACCTCAAATTCCAAACTCTGTTCTCTGTATAAGTCTTTCTAAGCCTCAGTCTGAAACCTCTGCTCTCTGCAACGATCCTTCTGCACCCTAGTCTCCAAACTGTGCTATCTGTAACAAACCTTCTGCAACCCAGTCTCCAAACTCTGCTCTCTCTAACAGGTCTTCTGCACCCCAGTCTCCAAATTCTGCTCTCTGTATCAGGCCTTCTGCACCCAGTCTCCAAACATTTCTCTCTGAAACGATCCTTCTGCACCTCAGTCTTCAACCTCTGCTCTCTGCAACAGTCCTTCTGCATCCAAGTCTCCAACCTCTGTTCTCTGCAACGATCGTTCTGCATCTCAGTTTTCAACCTCTGCATTCTGTAACAATCCTTCTGCTACTCAGTCTCCAACCTCTGCTCTCTGTGACAGCCCTTCTGCACCCCAGTTTTCAACCTCTGTTCTCTGCAACAGTCCTTCTGCACCCCAGGCTCCAAACTCTGCTGTCTGTAACAGTTCTTCTATACTGTAGTCTCCAACCTCTGCTGTCTTTAACGGTCCTTCTGCACCCCAGTCTCCAAACTCTACTTTCCATATCAGTTATTCTGCACCCCAGTCTCCAGCCTCTGCTCTCTGTGACAGTCCTTCTGAACCTCAGTCTCCAACCTCTGCTCTCTGCAACAGTCCTTTTGCACCCCAGTCTCAAACCACTGCTCTCTGCAACGATCCTTCTGCACACCAGTCTCCAAACTCTGCTCTTGGTAACAGTTTTTCTGCACCCCAATCTCCAAACTCCACTCTCAGTAACACTCATTCTGCACCCCAGTCTCCACTCTCTGATCTCTGTAACAATCATTCTGGACCTCAGTCTCCAACCTTCTTCTCTCTACAACAGTCCTTCTGCTCCTAAGTCTCCAACCTCTACTCTCTGTAAAACTCCTTCTGCACCTCAGTCTCCAAAATCTGCTCTCTGTGAGATCCTTCTAACCCATTGTAAAAACTCTGGTCTCTGTAACAGTCCTGCTGCACCTCAGTGTCTAACATATTCTCTCTGCAACGATCCTTATTCTCCCCAAATTCCAACTTCTGCTCTCTGCAATGGTCCTTCTGCACCCCAGTTTCCAACCGTTTCTCGTTGTAACAGTCCTTCTGCACCTAAGTCTCCAACCTCTGTTCTCTGCAACAGTTCTTCTGCACCACAGTCTCCAACCTCTTCTCTCTGCAACAGTCCTTCTACACCCCAGTCTCAAACCACTGCTCTCTGCAACGATCCTTCTGCACCCCAGTCTCCAACCTCTGCTCTCGGTAACAGTTTTTGTGCACCCCAATCTCCAAACTCTGCTCTCTGTTACACTCCTTCTGCACCTCAGTCTCCACCCTCTGATCTCTGTAACAATCATTCTGGACCTCAGTATTCAACCTCTGCTCTCTACAACAGTCCTTCTGCTCCTAAGTCTCCAACCGCTACTCTCTGTAAAAGTCCTTCTGCACCTCAGACTGCAAAATCTGCTCTCTGTAAGATCCTTCTGTAACCCATTCTTAAAACTCTGCTCTCTGTAACGTCCTTCTTCACACCAGTGTCCAACATCTGCTCTCTGCAACGATTCTTATTCTCCCCAAATTCCAACTTCTGCTCTCTGCAATGGTCCTTCTGCACCCCATTTCCAACCGCTGCCCTTTGTAACAGTCCTTCTACACCTAAGTCTCCAAACTCTACTCTCTGCAACAGTCCTTCTGCACCCCAGTCTCCAATATCTGCTCTCGGTAACACTATTTCTGCACCTCAATCTCCAAACTCTGCTCTCTGTTACACTCCTTCTGCACCTCAGTCTCCATTCTCTGATCTCTGTAACAATCTTTCTGAACCTCAGTCTCCAACCTCTGCTCTCTACAACAGTCCTTGTGCTCCTAAGTCTCCAAAGTCTACTCTCTATAAAAGTCCTTCTGCACCTCAGTCTCCAAAATATGCTCTCTGTAAGATCCTGCTGCAACCCATTCTTAAAACTCTGCTCTCTTTAACAGTCTTTCTGCACCCCAGTCTCCAAACTCTGGTCTCTGTTACAGGCCTTCTGCACCCCAGTCTTCAACCTCTGCTCTCTGTAACAGGCCTTCTGCACCCCAGTCTCCAACCTGTGCTCTCTTCAATGATCCTTCAGCACCCCAGAATCCAATATCTGCTCTGTGCAACAGTCCTTCTGCACCTCAGTCTGAAAAATCTGCTCTCTGCACAAATCGTTCTGCACCCCAGTTTCCAAACTTTGCTCTCTGTAACAAAACTTCTGAACCTCAGACTCCAAAATGCTCTCTATAAGATCCTTCTGCACCCCAGTCTCCAACCTCTGCTCTCTGTAACGATCTTTCTGCATCACAGTCTGAAACCTCTGCTTCTGCAAGGATCCTTCTGCCCCTCAGTCTCCAACCTCTGCTCTCTGCAATGATTTTTTTGCACCCCAGTCTCCAACCTCTGTTCTCTGTAGGAGTCCTTGTGAACTTCAGTCTCAAACCTATGCTCTCTACAATAATCCTTCTGCACCTCAGTCTCCAAACTCTGCTCTCTGTAACAGTCTTTCTGCACTTCAGTATCCAAAATCTGCTCTTTGTAAAAGTTTTTCTGCACCTCAGTCTCCAACCTCTGCAATCGGTAATGGTCCTTCTGCACCCCAGTCTCCAAATTCTAATCTCTGAAACGATCCTTCTGCACCTCAGTCTCCTAACTCTGTTCTCTCTAACAGTTCTTCTGCACCCCAGTCTCCAACATCTGCTCACTGCAACGGTCGTACTGCACCTTATTCTCTAAACTCTGCTCTCTGTAAGAATCCTTCTGCACCCCAGTCTCCACCCTCTGTTCTCTGCAACAGTCCTTCTGCATCACGGTCTCCAAACTTTGCTCTATGTAAAAGTCCTTCTGTTCTAGAGTTTCAAAACTCTTCTCTCTGTAACGGTCCTTCTTAACCCCAGTCTCCAAACTCTGCTTTGTGTATCAGTTCTTCTTCAGCCCTGTCTCCAACCTCTGCTCTGTGTATCAGTCCTTTTGCCCCTCAGTCTCCAACCTCTGTTCTCTGCCGCAGTCCTTTTACACCCCAGGAACCAAACTCTGCTCTGTGTAACGATCCTTCTGCACCTTAGTTTCCAACCTCTGCTCTCTGCAACGATACTTCTGCACCCCAGTCTCAAACCTCTGCTCTTTGCATCAGTCTTTATGCACCGAAGTCTCCAAACTCTGCTCTCTGCAACATTTATTCTGAACCCCACTTTCCAACCTGTGCTCTCTGTAACTGTCCTTCTGCAACTCAGTCTCCATCCTCTGCTCTCTCTAACAGTCCTTGTGCACCCGAGTCTCCAACATCTGCTCTCTGCAACGATCCTTCCTCTACCCAGTCTCCAAACTCTGCTCTCTGTAATAGTCCTTTTGTATCGCAGTCTCCAACCTCTTCTTTTTGTAACGGTCCATCTGCACCCCAATTACCAACCTCTGCTTTCTATAACAGTCCTTCTGGACCTCAGACTCCAACCTCTCCTCTCTGTAACAGTCCTTCTAAGAATCAGTCTGAAAGCTCTTCTCTCTGCATCGATCCTTCTACACTCCAGTCTCCAAACTGTGCCATCTATAACAATCCTTATACACCCTAGTCTCCAACCTCTGCTCTCTGTAACAGGTCTTCTGCAACCCAGTGTCCAAACTCTGCTCTCTGTAACAGGCCTTTTGCCCCTCAGTCTCCAACCTCATCTCTCTGCAAAGGCCCTTCTGCACCCCTGTCTCCAACTTCTGTTCTCCGCAACAGTCCTTCTGCACCCCAGGCTACAAAATATGTTCTCTGTAAAAGTCCTTCTATACCCTAGAATAAAAACTCTACTTTCCGTATCAGTTATTCTGCACCCCAGTGTAAAACCTCTGCTCTCTGTAACAGTCCTACTGCACCTCAGTCTCCAACATCTGATCTCTACAACAGTCCTTCTGCACCCCAGTCTCCAATCTCTGCTCTCTGCAACAGTCCTTCTACACCCCAGTCTCCAACCTCTGCTCTCTGCAAGGATCCTTCTGCATCCCAGTCTTCAATGTCTGCTCTCTGCAACAGTCCTTCAACACCCAAGTCTCCAACCTCTGCTCTCTGCTACAGTACTTCTGCATCCCAGTCTCCAACCTCTGCACTCTGCAACATTTTTTCTGCACCCCAGTCTCAGACCTGTGCTCTCTGTAACTATCCTACTGCACCCTGGTCTCCAAACTCTGCTCTCTTTAGTGATCCTTCTGCACCTCAGTCTCCAAACTCTGCTCTCTGCAATGATGCTTCTGCACCCCAGTCTTCAAACTCTTCTCTCTACAACAATCCTTTTGCACCCCATACTCCAAGCTCTGCACTATGTAACAGTCCTTCTGCACATCAGTGTCAAAAATCTGCTATCTGTAACAATCCTTCTGAACCTCAGTCTCCAACCTCTGCTCTCTGTAACGATCTTTCTGCACCACAGTCTCCAAACTCTGCTCTCTGTAACAGTTCTTCTGAACCGCAATCTCAAAACTCTGCTCTCTGTAACACTCCTTGTGCACCCCAGTCTCCATCCTCTGCTCTGTGTAAGAATACTTTGACACCCCAGTCTCCAAATTCTCTTCTCTGTAAAAGACTTTCTGAACCTCAGTATTCAACCTCTGCAATCTGTAACGGTCTTTCTGCACTGCAGTCTCCAACCTCTACTCTCTGAAATGATCCTTCTGCATCTCAGTCTCCAACCTCTGCTGTCTGTAACAGTCCTGCTCCAACCCAGTCTCCAACCTCTGCTCTCTGCAACAGTCCTTCTGCACACCAGTCTCCAGACTCTGCTCTCTGGAAGATCCTTTTTCATCCCAGTTTCCAAACTCTGCTCTCTGCAACAGTCCTTCTGCACCCCAGTATCAAAACTCTGCTCTCTGTAAAAGTTCTTCTGCACCTCAGTCTCCAACCTTTGCTCTCTCTAATTGTCCTTCTGCTCCTCAGTCTCCACCTCTTCTCTCTGTAACAATCCTTCTGAACCTCAGTCTCCAACGTCTGCTCTCTGTAACAGTCCTTCTCCACCCCAGTGTCCAACATATGCTCTCTGCAACAGTCCTTCTTCACCCGTCTCCAAACTCTGCTCTCTGTAACAGTCCTTCTGTACCACATTCTCCAACCTCTTCTCTCTCTAACGGTTTTTATACACGCGAATATCCAACCTCTGCTTTTTGTTACAGTCCTTCTGAACCTCAGATTCCAAACTCTGTTCTCTGTATAAGTCCTTCTATGCCTCAGTCTGCAACCTCTGCTTTCTGCAACGATCCTTCTGTACCCTAGTCTCCAAACTGTGCTATCTGTAACAAACCTTCTGCACCCCAGTCTCCAAAATCTGCTCTCTCTAACAGGTCTTCTGCACCCCAGTCTCCAAATTCTGCTCTCTGTAACAGGCCTTCTGCACCCCAGTCTCCAAACTTTTCTCTCTGCAACGATCCTTTTGCACCTCAGTCTTCAACCTCTGCTCTCTGCAACAGTCTTTCTGCACCCAAGTCTCCAACCTCTGCTCTCTGCAACGATCGTTCTGCACCTCAGTTATCAACCTCTGTTCTCTGTAACAATCCTTCTACAATTCAGTCTCCAACCTCTGCTCTCTGTGACAGCCCTTATGCACCCCAGTTTCCAACCTCTATTCTCTGCAACAGTCCTTCTGCACCCCAGGCTCCAAACTCTGCTGTCTGTAACAGTTCTTCTGTACTGCAGTCTCCAACCTCTGCTGTCTTTAACGGTCCTTCTGCACCCCAGTCTCCAAACTCTACTTTCCATATCAGTTATTCTGCACCCCAGTCTCCAGCCTCTGCTCTCTGTGACAGTCCTTCTGTACCTCAGTCTCCAACCTCTGCTCTCTGCAACAGTCCTTCTGCACCCCAGTCTCCAACCTCTTCTTTCTGCAACAGTCCTTTTACACCCCAGTCTCAAACAACTGCACTCTGCAATGATTCTTCTGCACCCCAGTCCCCAACCTCTGCTCTCGGTAACAATTTTTCTGCACCCCAATCTCCAAACTCTGCTCTCTGTTACACTCCTTCTGCACCGCAGTCTCCACCCTCTGATCTCTGTAACAATCATTCTGGACCTCAGTATTCGACCTCTGCTCTCTACAACAGACCTTCTGCTCCTAAGTCTCCAACCGCTACTCTCTGTAAAAGTCTTTCTGCACCTCAGTCTCCAAAATCTGCTCTCTGTAAGATTCTTCTGCAACCATTCTAAAAACTCTGCTCTTTGTAACAGTCCTTCTGCACCCCAGTGTCCAACATCTGCTCTCTGCAACGATCCTTATTCTCCCCAGGTTCCAACTTCTGCTCTCTGCAATGGTCCTTCTGCACCCCAGTTTCCGACCGCTGCCCTTTGTAACAGTCCTTCTGCACCTAAGTCTCCAAACTCTGCTCTCTGCAACAGTCCTTCTGCACCCCAGTCTCCAACACCTTCTCTTGGTAACACTTTTTCTGCCACCCAATCTCCAAACTCTGCTCTCTGTTACACTCCTTCTACACCCCAGTCTCAAACCACTGCTCTCTTCAACGATCCTTCAGCACCCCAGGATCCAATATCTGCTCTGTACAACAGTCCTTCTAGACTTTAGTCTGAAAACTCTGCTCTCTTCACCAATCGTTCTGCACCCCAGTTTCCAAACTTTGCTCTCTGTAACAAATCTTCTGAACCTCAGACTCCAAAATGCTCTCTATAAGATCTTTCTGCAACCCAGTCTCGAAACTGTGCTATATGCAACAGTGCTTCTGCACCCCAGGCTCAAAACTCTGCTCTCTGTAACAGACCTTCTGCACCCCACTCTTCAAACTCTGCACTCTGTAACAGGCTTTCTGCAACCCAGTCTCCAACCTCTTCTCTCTGCAACGATTCTTCTTCACCTCAGTCTTCATCCTCTGCTCTCTGCAACAGTCCTTCTGCACCCAAGTCTCCAACCTCTGCTCTCTTTAAAAATCCTTCTGCACCTCAGTCTCCAAACTCTACTCTGTGCAACGATTCTTCTGCACCGCAGTCACCAATCTCTGTTCTCTGCATCAGTCCTTCTGCACCTAAGTCTCCAACCTCTGCTCTCTGAAACAGTCCTTCTGTACTGCAGTCTGCAACCTCTACTCTCTGTAACGGTCCTTCTGCACCCAAGTCTCCAAAATCAGCTTTCTGTATCAGTTCTTCTTCATCCCAGTCTCAAACCTCAGCTCTCAGTAACAGTCCTTCTGCATCCCATGTCTAAGTTCTGCTCTCTGCTACATTTCTTCTGCACCCCAGTATCCATCTGTGCTCTCTGTAACAGTCCTTCTGCACCCCAGTCTTTAACCTCTGCTCTCTGTAACGATCTTTCTGCATCACAGTCTGAAAACTCTGCTCTCTGCAAGGATCCTTCTGCCTCTCAGTCTCCAACCTCTGCTCTCTGCAATGCTCCTTCTACACCCAAGTCTCCAACCTTTGTTCTCTGTAAAAGTCCTTCTGCACTTCAATCTCAAACTTCTGCTCTCTATAACAATCCTTCTGCACCTCAGTCTCCAAACTCTGCTCTCTGTAACAGTCCTTCTGCACTTCAGTATCCAAAATCTGCTCTCTGTATAAATCCTTCTGCACCTCAGTCTTTAAACTTCGCTCTCTGTAATAGTCCTTCTGCACCCCAGTCTCGAAACTCTGCTCTCTGTAACAATCTTTCTGCATCGCAGTTTTCAACGTCTGCTCTCTGTACAAGGTCTTCTGCATCTCAGGCTCAAAACTCTGCTCTCTGTAACAGGTTTTCTGAACCCCAGTCTCCAACGTCTTCTGTCTATAATGGTCCTTCTGCACGCCAATTGCCAAACTCTTCTTTCTGTAACAGTCCTTCTGCACCTAAGATTTCAACCTCTGCTCTCTGTAACAGTCCTTCTAAGCCTCAGTCTGAACCCTCTTCTCTCTGTGACGATAATTCTGCACCCCAGTCTCCAAATTATGCTATCTGTAACAATCCTTCTGCATCCCAGTCTCCAACCTCTGCTCTCTGTACAAGGTATTCTGCACCCCAGTCTTAAAAATCTGCTCTCTCTAAAAGTTTTTCTGCACCCCAGTCTCCAACCTTTTCTCTCTGCAACGATCCTTCTGCACCTCAGTCTCAAAACTCTGCTCTCTGTAACAGTCCTTCTGAACCCCAGTATTTAACCTCTGCTCTCTGTAACAGGCCTTCTGCACCCCAGTCTTCAACCTCTGCTCTCTGTAACAGGCCTTCTGAACCCCAGTCTCCAAACTGTGCTCTCTGAAACGATCCTTCAGCACCCAAGGATTCAATATCTGCTCTCTGAAACAGTCCTTCTCCAACTCAGACTCCAAACTCTGCTCTCTGTAACAGTCCTTCTAAGCCTCAGTCTGAAACCTCTAATCTCTGCAACGATCCTTCTGCACCCCAGTCTCCAAACTCTGCTATCTGTAACAATCCTTCTGCTAACAAGTCTTCAACCTCTTTTCTCTACCAGGTCCTTTGCACCCCAGTCTCTAAACTCTGCTCTTTATAACAGGCCTAATGCAGCCCAGTCTCAAACTTCTTCTCTCTGCAATGATCCTTCTGCACCTCAGTCTCCAACCTCTGCTCTCTGCAATAGTCCTTCTGCACCCCAGTCTCTGATCTTTTCTCTCTGTAAGATCCTTCTTCACCCTGGTTTCCAAACTTTGCTCTCTATAACAGCCCTTCTGCACATCAATCTCCAAACTGTGCTCTCTGCAACGGTTATACTGAACCCCAGAATCCAACCTCTGTTTTCTCAACAGTCCTTCTGCACCCCAGGTTCAAAACACTTTTCTCTGTATCAGTTATTCTGCACCCCAGTCTCCAATCTCTGCTCTCTGTAACAGTTCTTCTGCACCCTAGTTTCCAACCTCTGCTCTCTGCAAAAGTCCTTCTGCACCTCAGTCTCCACCTTCTGCTCTCTGCAACATTCCTTCTGCACCCCAGTATCCTAGCTCTGCTTTCTAACAATCTTTTTTCACCTCAGTCTCCAAACTCTGTTCTTTGCAACGGTCCTTCTGCACCCCAGTCTCCAGCCTCTGTTCTCTGCATCAGTCCTTCTGCCCCACAGTCTCCAACATCTACTCTAGTTAAAGTCTTTCTGTACCGCAGTCTACAACCTTTGTTCTCTGTAACAGTACTTCTTCACCCCAGTCTCCAACGACTGCTTTCTGTATCAGTTCTTCTGCACCCTAGTTTCCAACCTCTGCTCTCTGCAAAAGTTTTTCTGCACCGCAGTCTCCACCTTCTGCTCTATGCAACTTTTCTCTGAACCCCAGTCTCCATCTGTGCTCTCTGTAACTGTCCTTCTGCACCACAGTCTTCATCCTCTGCTCTCTGTAAAGATAGTTCTGCACCACAGTCTCAAACGTCTGCTCTCTGCAAAGATCCGTCTGCACCTCAGTCTCCAAACTCTGCTCTCAGCTATGATCCTTCTGCACCCCAGTCTCCAACTTATGCTCTCTGTAACAGGCCTGCTGAACCCCAGTCTCCATCTTCTTCTCTCCAACGACCCTCTGCACCTCAGTCTTGAACCTCTGTGCTCTGCAACATTTCTTCTGTACCCCAGTCTCCAAATTCTTTTCTTTGCAATAGTCCTTCTGCACCATATCTCCGAACTCTGCTCTCCGTAATAGTCCTTCTGTACCGAAGTCTCCAAACTCTGCTCTCAGTAAGGGTCCTTCTGCACCCCAGTCTCGAACCTCTGCTCTCTGTAACAGTCATTCTGCACCTCAGTCTCCCACCTCTCCTCACTGCAATGGTCCTTCTGCACCCCAGTCTCCAAACTCTACTCTATGCAACAGTTCTTCTACACTCTAATCTCCAACCTCTACTCTCTGCAACAGTCCTACTGCACCCCACTCTCCAACTTCTGATCTCTGCAACAGTTCTTATCTACCCCAGTCTCCAACCTCTGCTCTATGTAACAGTCCTTCTGTACTGCAGTTTCCAAACACTTCTCTCTGTAACGGTCCTTCTGCACCCCAGTCTCAAACCTCTGCTTTCTGTATCAGTCCTTCTGCAATCAAGTCTCCAAGCTCTGCTCTCTGTAACAGTACTTCTGCACCTCAGTCTCCAAATTCTGCTCTCTGCAACAGTCCTTCTGCTCTCCAATCCCAACCTCTGCTCTCTGCAAGAGTCCTTCTAGACCTAAGTCTCCAACCTCTTCTCTCTGCAACACTCCTTCTGCACCTCAGTCTCCAAACCCTGCTCTCGGCAATGGTCTTTTTGCACCTCAGTCTACTACATCTACTCTCTGTAACAGTCCTTCTGCACCTTAGTCTCCAACCTCTACTCTGTGTAAGATCCTTCTGAAAACCAGGCTCCCGAATCTGCTTTCTGTAACAGTCCTTCTGCACCCCAGTCTCCTAACTCTGATTAGTGAAACAGGCCGTTTGCACCCAAGTCTCCAACCTCTTCTCTCTGTAACAGTTCTTCGGCACCCCAGTCTCCACACTCTGCTCTCTACAAGATCCTCCTGTACCGAAGGCTCAAAACTCTGCTCTCTGCAACACTTTTTCTGCATCTCAGTTTCCCAACTCTTCTCTCTGTAAGTTCCTTCTGCACCCCAGTGTCCAAACTCTTCTCTTTGTAACATTCCTTCTGCAACCCAGTGTCCAAACTCTGCTCTCTGCAATGGTCCCTCTGCACAAAAGTCTCCAATCTCTGTTCTCCACAACAGTTCTTCTGTACAACAGTCTTTAACCTCTATTCTCTTTAAGGGTCCTTCTTCACTCCAATCCTCATTCTCTGCTTTCTGTATCAGTCCTTCTGCAACACAGTCTCCAAACTCTGCTCTCTGTAAAAGTCCTTCTGCACCTCACTGTGAAACCTCTGCTCTCTGCAACAGTCTTTCAGAACCCCAGTCTTCATCCTTGCTCTCTGCAACAGTCATTCTGCACCACAGTCTCTAAACTCTGATCTGTGTAACAGGCCATTTGTACCCAAATCTCAAATCTCTACTCTCTGTAACAGTTCTTCTGCACCCCAGTCTCCAAAATCTGCTCTCTGCCACAGTCCTTCTCAACCCCAGTCTCCAACCTCTGCTCCCTTTAACAGTCCTTCTGTACTGCAGTCTCCAAACTCTGCTCACTGTAAGGATCCTTTTGCTCCCCAGTCTCCAAACTCTTCTTTCTGTATCAGTTTTTCTTAACCCCAGTCTCCAACCTCTGCTCTCTGTAACTTTGTTTCTCCACGTCATACTCTAACCTCTCTCTCGGCAACAGTCTTTCTGCATCCCAATCTCCAAGTTCTGCTCCCTTCAACAGTCCTTCTGCACCTCAGTGTCTAACCTCTGCTCTCTATAAGATCATTCTGAAACCCTGTCTCCATCCTCTGCTTTCTGCAATGGTCCTTCTGCACCGAGTCTCAAACCTCTGCTCTCTGTAACAGGCCTTTTGCACCCCATTCTCAAATCGTTTCTCTCTGTAACAGTGCTTCTGCACCTCAGTCTACAAACTCTGCCCTCTACAACAGTCCTTCTGTAAGCCAGTCTTCAAAATCTGCTCTCTGCAAAATTCCTTCTGCACCTCAGTGTGAAAACTCTATTCTCTGCAACGATTCTTCTGCACCCTAGTCTCCAACATCTGCTATCTGTAACAGTCCTGCTGCACCTTGGTCTACAACCTCTGCTCTATCTAAGTTCCTTGAGCAAACTTGTCTAAAAACTCTGCTCTCTGTAACAGTTCTTCTGCAACCTATTCTCGAACCCCTGCTCTCTGTAACAGGCCTTTTGCACACCAAGCTCCAACCTCTACTCTCTGTAACAGTCTTTCTGCACCTCACTCTTCAACATCTGCTCTCTGCAACAATCTTTCTGCACCCCAGTCTCTAACCTCTGCTCTCTGTAACAGACTTTCTGCACCTCAGTCTCAAATCTCTGCTCTCTGCAACAGTCTTTCTGTGTCCCAATCTCCAACCTCTGCTCGCTGCAACAGTCGTTCTGAACCTCAGTGTCCGAATTCTTCTCTCTGTAAGATCATTCTGAAACCCAGTCTCCAACCTCTGCTTTCTGCAATGGTCCTTTTGCACCCTAGTCTCCAACCTCTGTTCTCTACAACACTTATTCTGTACCACAGTCTCTAACCTCTGCTCTCTGTAAAAGTCCTTCTGTACCGCAGTCTCCAACCTCTGTTCTCTGTAAGGTTTCTTCTGCACTCCAGTCTTCAACCTCTGCTTTCTCTATCAGTAATTATGCACCACATTCTCCAAACTGTGCTCTCTGTAACAGTCCTTCTGCACATCAGTCTGCAACCTCTGCTCTCTGCAATAGTCCTTCTGCACCCCAGTCTCAAATCTCTTCTCTCTGCAACAGTCCTTCTGCACCCAGGTCACCAACGTCTGCTTTCTGTATAAGTCCTTCTGCACCCCAGTCTCCATCCTTTGTTCTCTGTACCAGTCCTTCTGCACCTCATTCTCCAAACTTTACTTTCTGCAGCAGTCCTTCTCTATTCCAGTCTCCAACCTCTTCTCTCGCCAACAGTCCTTCTTAACGCCAATATCCAACCTCTACTCTATGCAACAGTCCTTCTACAACCCAGTCTCCAACCTCTGCTCTCTGTAACACTTTTTCATCACCTCAGTCTCTAACCTGTGCTCTCTGTAACAGTCCTACTGCACCCATGTCTTCAACCTGTGTTCTCTGTAAAAGTCCTTCTTCACCATAATCTCCAAACTCTGCTCTCTTTAACGATCCTTATACGCCCCAGTCTCCAACCTCTTCTCTCTGCAACTATCTTTCTGCAACCCTGTCTCCAAACTCTGCTGTCTTTAACTATCCTTCTGCACCCCAGTCTCCAACCTCTGCTTTCTGCAACCATCTTTCTGCAATCCAGTCTCCAACCTCTGCTCTCTTTAACTATCCTTCTGCACCCCAGTCTACAACCTCTGCTCTATGCAACGGTCCTTCTACACCAAAGTTTCCAACATCTGCTTTTGCAAAATATCTTCTACACCCCAGTCTTCAACTTATGCTCTCTGCAACAGTTCTTCTACTCTGCTCGCCCCAATGAACATTCTGCACCCCAGTCTCCAATCTCTGTTCTTTGCAACAGTTACTCTGCACGCCAGTCTCCAACCATTCTCTCTGTAACAGTCCTTCTGTACCACAGTCTCCAACCTTTGTTCTTTGTAAGAGTCCTTATGCACCCCAGTATCCAACCTCTGCTTTCTGTATCCGTCGTTTTCCACCACAGTCTCCAAACTCTGCCCGCTGTAATAGCCCTTCTGCAACTCAGTCTAAAAACTCTTCTCTCTGCAACAGTTTTTCTACACTCCAGTCTCCATCCTAAGCTCTCTCCAACAGTCCTTTTTCACCATAGACTCCAAAATTTGCTCTCTAAAACAGTTCTTTTCTACCCCAGTCTCTAACCTCTGCTCTCTGTAAAAGTCCTTCTGTACTGCAGTCTCAAATCTCTGCTCTCTGTAAGGGTCTTTCTGCACCCGAGTCTCCAACCTCTGCTTTCTGTATCAGTTCTTCTGCACCCAAGTCTCCAACCGCTGCTCTCTGTATCAATCCTTCTGCACCTTAGTCTCCAAGTTTGCTCTCTGCAACAGTCCTTCTGCACCCCAGTCTCCAAACTCTTCTTTTCATATCAGTTATTCTGAACCCCAGTCTCCAACCTCTGCTCTCTGCAACAGTCCTTCTGCACCTCATTCTCCAACCTCTTCTCTCTGTAACAGTGCTTCTGCTCCTCAGTCTCCAACATCTGCTCTCTGTAAGATTCTTCTGCAATCCAGTCTGTAAACTCTGACCTCTGTGACAGTCCTTCTGCACCCGTTCTCCAAACTCTGTTATCTGTAACAGTCCTCGTGTAGTGCAGTCTCCAAAATATGCTCTCTGTAACGGTCCTTCTGCACCCCAGTATCCAACCTCTGCTCTCTAACAGTCTTTCTTCATCTCAGTCTCCAAACTCTGCTCTCTGCCACAGTCCTCCTGCACCAAAGTCTCAAACCGCTACTCCCTGGAACACTCCTTCTGCACCTCAGTCTCTAAACTCTGCCCTCTGTAACAGTCCTTCTGTACGGCAGTCTCAAAACTCTGCTCTCTGTAACGGTCCTTCTGGACCCCAGTCTCCAACGTCTGCTTTCTGTATCAGTTCTTCTGCACCCCATTCTCCAACCTCTACTCTCAGTAACAGTCCTTCTGCACCCCAGTCTCCTACGCCTGCTCTCTGCAACATTTCTTCTTCACCCCAGTCTCCATCTGTGCTCTCTGTAACTGTCCTTCTGCACCCCAGTCTCCACCCTCTGATCTCTGTAACAATCCTTCTGGACCTCAGTCTCCAAACTCTGCTCTCTACAACAGTCCTTCTGCTCCTAAGTCTCCAACCTCTACTCTCTGTGAAAGTCCTTCTGCACCTCAGTCTCCAACATTTGCTCTTTGTTAGATTATTCTGCAAACCAGTCTCCCAAGTCTGTCCTCTCTAACAGTCCTTCTGCACCCTTTCTCCAAACTCTGTTCTCTGTAACAGTTCTTTTGCACCCCAGTCTCAATACTCTGCTCTCTACACGATCCTTCTGCACCCCAATATCCATACTCTGCTCTCTGCAAAAGTCCTTATTCACCCCAGTCTCCAAACGCTGCTCTTTGTAACAGTCCTCCTGTAGTGCAGTCTCAAAAATCTGCTCTCTGTAACGGTCCTTCTGCACGGCAGTCTCCAACCTCTGCCCTCTGTAACAGTCCTTCTGTACCTCAGCCTCCAAACTCTGCTCTCTGCAACAGTCCTCCTGCACTGCAGTCTTAAAACTCTGTTCTCTGCAACAATCCATCTGCATCTCTGTCTCCAAACTTTGCTCTCTGTAACAGGCCTGCTATACCTCAGTCTCCAACCTCTGCTCTCTGTAAGTTCCTTCTGCACCCCAGTCTCCAAACTCTGCTCTCTGTAACAGGCCTTTTGCACCCCATTCTCAAACCTCTTCTCTCTGTAACAGTACTTCTGCACCTCAGTCTACAAACTCTGCTCTCTACAACAGTCCTTCTGCAAGCCAGTCTTCAACATCTGCTCTCTGCAAAATTCCTTCTGCACCTCAGTCTGAAAACTCTATTCTCTGCAATGAACCTTCTGCACCCTAGTCTCCAACATCTGCTCTCTGTAACAGTTTTGCTGCACCTTGGTCTACAACCTCTGCTCTCTCTAAGATCCTTGTGCAACCTTGTCCAAAAACTCTGCTCTCTGTAACAGTTCTTCTGCAACCTATTCTCGAACCTCTGCTCTCTGTAACAGGCCTTTAGCACACCAATCTCCAACCTCTACTCTCTGTAACAGTCCTTTTGCTTCTCAGTCTCCAACCTCTGCTCTCAGCAATGATTCTTTGCACCTCAGTCTCCAAACTCTTCTCTCTGTAACAGTCCTTCTGCTCCCCAGTCTCTAACCTCTGCTTTCTGCAATGATCCTTCTGCACCCCATTCTCAAACCTCTGCTCTCTGCAACGAATCTTCTGCACCCCAGTCTCCATACTCTGCTCGCCCCAATGAACCTTCTGCACCCCAGTCTCCAATCTCTGTTTTCTGCAACAGGTTTTCCGCACCCCTGTCTCCAACAATTCTCTCTGTAACATTCCTTCTGTACCGCAGTCTCCAACCTTTGTTCTTTGTAAGAGTCCTTATGCACCCAGTATCCAACCTCTGCTTTCTGTATCCGTCGTTTTCCACCACAGTCTCCAAACTCTGCCCGCTGTAACAGTCCTCCTGCAACTTAGTCTAAAAAATCTGCTCTCTGCAACAGTACTTCTACACTCCAGTTTCAATCTTAAGCTCTCTCCAACAGTCCTTTTTCACCACAGACTCCAACATTTGCTATCTAAAACAGTTCTTTTCAACCCCAGTCTTCAACCTCTGCTCTCTGTAAAAGTCCTTCTGTACTGCAGCTCAAATCTCTGCTCTCTGTAAGGGTCTTTCTGCACCTGAGTCTCCAAACTCTGCTTTCTGTATCACTTCTTCTTCACCCAAGTCTCCAACCGCTGCTCTCTGTATTGATCCTTCTGCACCTCAGTCTCCAAGTCTGCTCTCTGCAACAGTCCTTCTGCACCCCAGTCTCCAAATTCTACTTTCCATATCAGTTATTCTGCACCACAGTCTCCAACATCTGCTCTCTGTAAGATCCTTCTGCAACCCAGTCAGTAAACTCTGACCTCTGTAACAGTCCTTCTGCACCCGTTCTCCAAACTCTGTTATCTGTAACAGTCCTCGTGTAGTGCAGTCTCCAAAATATGCTCTCTGTAATGGTCCTTCTGCACCCCAGTATCCAACCTCTACTCTCTGTAAGAGTCTTTCTTCATCTCAGTCTCCAAACTCTGCTCTCTGCCACAGTCCTCCTGCACCAAAGTCTCAAACCGCTACTCCCTGGAACACTCCTTCTGCACCTCAGTCTAAACTCTGCTCTCTGTAACAGTCCTTCTGTATGGCAGTCTCAAAACTCTGCTCTCTGTAAAGGTCCTTCTGCACCCCAGTCTCCAAAGTCTGCTTCCTGTATCAGTTCTTCTGCACCCCATTCTCCAACCTCTACTCGCAGTAACAGTCCTTCTGCACCCCAGTCTCCAACGTCTGCTCTCTGCAACATTTCTTCTTCACCCCAGTCTCCATCTGTGCTCTCTGTAACTGTCCTTCTGCACCCCAGTCTCCACCCTCTGATCTCTGTAACAATCCTTCTGGACCTCAGTCTCCAAACTCTGCTCTCTACAACAGTCCTTCTGCTCCTAAGTCTCCAACCTCTACTCTCTGTAAAAATCTTTCTGCACCTCAGTCTCCAACATTTGCTCTTTGTTAGATTATTCTGTAAACCAGTTTCCCAAGTCTACCCTCTGTAACAGGCCTTCTGCACCCCTTCTGCAAACTCTGTTCTCTGTACCAGTCCTTTTGCACCCAAGTCTCAATACTCTGCTCTCTACACGATCCTTCTGCACCCCAATATCCATCCTCTGCTCTCTGCAAAAGTCCTTCTTCACTCCAGTCTCCAAACGCTGCTCTTTGTAACAGTCCTCCTGTAGTGCAGTCTCAAAAATCGGCTCTCTGTAATGGTCCTTCTGCACGGCAGTCTCCTATCTCTGCCCTCTGTAACAGTCCTTCTGCACCTCTGCCTCCAAACTCTGCTCTCTGCAACAGTCCTCCTGCACTGCAGTCTGAAAACTCTGTTCTCTGCAACGATCCTTCTGCACCCCTGTCTCCAAACTCTGCTCTCTGTAACAGGCCTGCTATACCTCAGTCTCCAACCTCTGCTCTCTGTAAGATCCTTCTGCAACCCTCTCTCTAAACCCTGCTTTCTGTAACAGTCCTTCTGTACCCCAGTCTCCAACCTCTTCTCTCTGTAACAGGCCTTTTGCACCCCATTCTCAAACCTCTTCTCTCTGTAACAGTACTTCTGCACCTCAGTCTACAAACTCTGCTCTCTACAACAGTCCTTCTGCAAGCCAGTCTTCAACATCTGCTCTCTGCAAAATTCCTTCTGCACCTCAGTCTGAAAACTCTATTCTCTGCAACGATCCTTCTGCACCCTAGTCTCCAACATCTGCTCTCTGTAACAGTTTTGCTGCACCTTGGTCTACAACCTCTGCTCTCTCTAAGATGCTTGTGCAACCTTGTCCAAAAACTCTGCTCTCTGTAACAGTTCTTCTGCAACCTATTCTCGAACCTCTGCTCTCTGTAACAGGCTTTTTGCACACCAATCTCCAACCTCTACTCTCTGTAACAGTCCTTTTGCACCTCAGTCTTCAGCCTCTGCTCTCAGCAATGATTCTTCTGCAACTCAGTCTCCAAACTCTTCTCTCTGTAAAAGTCCTTCTGCTCCCCAGTCTCTAACCTCTGCTCTCTGCAACGATACTTCTGCACCCCAGTCTCAAACCTCTGCTCTATGCAACAATCCTTCTGCACAACAGTCTCCAACATCTGCTCTTTGCAACAGTCCTTCTGAATCCCTGTCTCCAACCTGCTCTCTTTAATATCCTTCTGCACCACAGTTTCAAAATTCTGCTCCCAGTAACATTCCTTCTTCACCACAGTCTCCAACCTCAGCTTTCTGCAACGGTACTGCTGCACCTGAGTCTCCAACCTCTGTTCTCTGTAACAATTCTTCTCCTCCCCATCTCCAACCTCTTCTCTATAAAAGTCTTTTTGCACCTCAGTCTCCAACCTCTGCTCTCTCCAAAAGTAATTCTGCAACCCTGTCTCCAATGTCTACTCTCTGTAAGATCCTTCTGCACCCTAGTCTCCAAACTCTGCTCTCTGTAACAGTCCTTCTACACCTCAGTTTCAAACCTCTGCTCTTAGCAACAGTCATTCTACACCCCATTCTCTAACCTCTGTTTTCTTAAACAGTCATTCTGATCCACAGTTTCGAACATCTGCTCTCTGGAACAGTCCATCTCTACCCTAGTGTCCAACGTATCCTCATTGTAACAGTCTTTCTGTACTGCAGTCTCCAAACTCTGCTCTCTATAATGGTCCTTCTGCACCACAGTCTCCAACCTCTGCTCTCTGTATCAGTACTTCTGCACCCCAGTCTCCAAACTCTGCTCTCTGTAACATTCCTTCTGCACCTCAGTCTCCAACCTCTGCTCTCTGCGACAGTTCTTCTGCACCCCAGTCTCCAACCTCTTTTCTCTGCAACAGTTCTTCTGCACCCAAGTCTCCACCATCTGCACTCTGAAACAGTCCTTCTTAACCGCAGTCTTCAACCTCTGCTCTCTGGAACAGGCCTCCTGTACTGCGGTCTCCAAAGTCTGATTTCTGTAATTTTCCTTCTTCACCAGAGTCTTCAACCTCTGCTTTCTCTATCAGTTTTTCTGCACCCCAGTCTCTAACCTGTGATCTCAATAACACTCCTGCATCTCAGTCTCCAAACTCTGCTCTCTGCAACATTCTTTCTGCACCCAGTCTCCAAACTCTGCTCTCTCCAACAGTCCTTTTACACCCCAGTCTCCAACCTCTGCTATCTGAAACAGTCTTTCTGCACCCCAGTCTCCAACATCTGCTCTCTTTAACAATCATTCTGTACCTAAGTCTCCAAACTCTACTCTCTGTAACAGTCGTTCTGCACCTCAGTCTCCAACCTCTGCTCTGTGTAAGATCTTTCTGAAACCCAGCCTCCAAACTCTTCTCTCTGTAACAGTCCTTCTGCACCCTTTCTCCAAACTCTTCTGTAACATGCCTTCTGCACCCCCGTCTCCAACCTCTGTTCTCTGTAAGTCTTTTCGAACCCCAGTCTAAAACCTCTGCTCTCTACAACGATCCTTCTTCACCCCAGTCTCCAACATCTGCTCTCTGAAACAGTCTTTCTGCACCCAAGTCTCCAACAACTGCTCTCTGTAACAGTCGTTCTGAACCTCAGTCTAAAAATTCTGTGCTCTGCAATAATCCTTCTGCAACCCAGTCTCCAAACTCTGCTCTCTGTAACAGTCCTTCTGCACCCCAGTCTCAAACCTCTGCTCTCTGTAACAGTTTTTCTATACCGCACTCTCCAAACTCTGGTCTCTGTAAAGGTCCTTCTGCACCCCAATTTCCAACCTCTGCTTTCTGTAACAGTCTTTCTGCCCCTCAGTCCAAAATCTCTGCTCTCTGTAGCAGGCCTTCAGCACCCCAGTCTTCAAAATCTGCTCTCTCCAATGATTTTTCTTAACCCCTGTCTCCAACCTCTGATCTCTGCAACAGTCCCTCTGCACCTCAGTCTACAAATTCTGCTCTCTGTAAAATCCATCTTAACCCCAGTCTCCAAAGTCTGCTCTCTGCAACAGTCCTATTGGAACACAGTCTCCAACTTCTGCTCTCTGTACCAGTCCTTCAGCACCCCAGTCTCCAAACTCTGCTCTCTGTAAAAGTCTTTCTGCACCTCATTCTACAACATCTGCTCTCTGCAACAGTCCTTCTGCACTCCAGTCTCCAACCTCTGCTCTCTGCAACAGTTCTTCTGACCCCAGTCTCTAACCTCTGCTCTCTGCAACAGTCGTTCTGCATCCCAGTCTCCAAACTCTGCTCTCTGCTACAATCCTTCTGGACCCCAGTCTCCAACCTCTGCTCTCTGTAACAGTCCTTCTGCACCACAGTCTCCAAAATCTGGTCTCTGTAAGATCCTTCTGCACTTCAGTTTCCAAACTCTGCTCTCTGTAACATTCATCCTTCAACCCAGTCTTTAAACTCTGTTTTCTGCAAGTGTCCTGCGGCACCCAAGTCTCAAACCTCTGTCCTCTTCAATGGTCCTTCTGCTTCCCAGTCTCAAACATCTGCTTTTTATAATAGTTTTTCTGTACCTCAGACTCCAAACTCTACTCTTCATAACGGGCCTTCTGCACGCCTGTCTTCAAACTCTGATTTCTGTATCAGTCCTTCTGAACCTGAGTCTCAAACCTCTGCTCTATGTATCTATCCTTACGCACCTCAGTCTGCATCATATGCTCTCTTTAACAGTTTTTCTATACCGCAGTCTCCAAATTCTGGTCTCAGTAAGTTTCCTTCTAAACCTCAATTTCCATCCTCTGCTTTCTGTAAGAGTCCTTTTGCACCTCGGTCTCCAAACTCTGCTCTTTATAACAGTCTTTCTACCCCTCAGTGCCCAACCTCTTCTCTCTGTAACAGTCCTTCTGCACCTCAGTCTGACACCTCTGCTCTCTACAGGATCCTTCTGCACCCCAGTCTCCAAACACTGCTCTCTGTAACAGTCATCCTGAAACTCACTCTCCAAACTTTGCTCTCTGTAAGATTCTTCAGCAACCCAGTCTCCAACCTCTGCTCTCTATAACAGTCCTTCTGCACCCCAGTCTCCAACCTCTCCTCTCTGTAACAGGCCTTCTGTACTCTAGTCTCCAAACTCTTCTCTCTTCAGCCGGCCTTCTGCACCCCAGTCTCCAAAATCTGCTCTCTGCAACAATACTTCTGCAACCCAGTCTCCAAACTCTGCTCTCTGCAATGTTCCTACTGCACCCCAGTCTCCTACCTCTGATTTCTGTAACAGTCCTTCTGAACCTCCGTCTCCAAATTCTGCTCTCTGTAAGATCCATCTGCACCCCAGTATCCAACCTTTGCTCTCTGTAACAGTCCTTCTGCATCCAAATTTCTAACCTCTGCTCTCTACAACAGTCTTTCTGCACCCTAGTTACCAACATCTGCTCTCTGCAACAGTCCTTCTGAACTCCAGTCTCCAACATCTGCTCTCTGCAACAGTTCTTCTGAACCTCAGTCTGAAAACTCTACTCTCTGGAACGACCCTTCTGCACCCCAGTCTACTACCTCTGCTCTCTGTAACAGTCCTTCTGCACCTCAGTCTCCCAACTCTGCTCTCTGTAAAATCAATCTTAAACCCAGTCTTTAAACTCTGCACTCTGTAACAGTCCTTTTGCACTCCAGTCTCCAAACTCTGTTCTCTTTAAGAACTATCTGAACCCCGGTCTCCAAACTCTGCTCCCTGAAACAGTCCTTCTGTGCCCCAGTCTCGGAACACTGCACTCTGCAACATTCCTTCTCCACCCCAGTCTCCAACCTCTGCTCTCTGTAACAGTCCTTCTGCACATCAGTCTCCGAACTCTGCTCTCTGAAAGGGTCCTCCTGCACCCCATTCTCCAACCTCAGCTTTCTGTATCAGTCCTTCTGCACCACAGTCTCCAAACTCTGCTCTCTGTATCAGTGATTCTGCACCTCACTCTGCCATCTCTGCTCTCTGCAAGAGTCCTGCTGCACCCTAGTCTTAAACCTCTGCTCGCTGCAACAGTCCTTCTGCAACCCAGTCTCCAAAATCTGCTCTCTGTAACAGTCATTTACCACGCCAGTCTCCATCCATTTTTCTCTGTAACCGTCCTTCTGTACTGCAGTCTCCAACCTGTGCTCTCTGTAACGGTTCTTGTGCACCCCAGTCTCCAAAATCTGCTTTCTGTATCAGTCCTTCTGCACCCCGTCTCTAAACTCTGCTCTTTGTAACAGTTTTTCTGCACCTCATTCTCAGACCTCTGCTCTCTGCAACAGTCTTTCTGCACACCAGTCTACAATCTCTGCTCTCTGAAACAGTCCTTCTTCACCCCAATCTCTATTATCTTCTCTCTACAACAGGCGTGCCCCACCTCAGTCTCCAACCTCTGCTCTCTGCAACAGTCCTCCTGCACCCCAGTCATCAAGCTCTGCTTTCTGTATCAGTCCTTCTGCACACCAGTCTCCAAATTCTGCTCTCTGTAACACTCCTTATGCACCTCAGTCTCCAACCTCTACTCTCTGCAGCAGTCCTTCTCCACCCCAGTCTAAAACCTCTCCTCTCTGTAACCGGGCTTCTGCACCCCAGTCTCCAACCTCTGCTCTCTGTAACAGTCCTTCTGCACCTCAGTCTGAAAACTCTGCTCTAAGAAACGATTCTTCTGCACCTCAGTCTCCAAGCACTGCTCTCTGTAACAGGCCTTCTGCACCCCAGTCTCCAACCTCTGCTCTCCACAACAGTTATTATGCACCCCAGTCTCCAACCTATGCTGTCTGTCAGATCTTTCTGAACACCTGTCTCCAACCTATGCTCTATGTAATAGTCCTTCTGTACCACAGTCTCCAAAATCTGGTTTCTGTAAGGGTCTTTCTGTACTTCAGTCTGCAAACTCTGCTCTCTGAAACACTCCTTCTGCACCCCAGTGTCCAAACTTTGCTCTCTGCAACAGTTTTTCTGCACATCAGTCTACAACATGTTCTCTCTGTAAATGTCCTACTGCACCCCCGTGTTCAACCTCTGCTCTCTGTAAAAGTCCTTCTGCAATACAGTCTCCAAAATCTGCTCTCTTTAATGATCTTTCTACACCCCAGTCTCCAAACTCTGCTCTCTGCAACACTGCTCTCTGTAATAGTCCACCTGCACCTAGTCTCTAACACTGCTCTCTGTAAGATTATTCAGCAACCCTGTCTCCAAACTCTGCTCTCTATAACAGTCCTTCTGCACCCCAGTCTCCAACCTCTCCTCTCTATAACAGGCCTTCTGCAGGCCAGTCTCCAAACTTTTCTCCCTGTAGCAGGCCTTCTGCACCCCAGTCTCCAAAATCTGCACTGTGCAATGATCCTTCTGCACCCCAGTCTCCAACATCTGCTCTCTGCAATGATCCTACTGAACCCCACTCTACTAACTCTGATCTCTGCAACAGTCTTTCTGCACGTCAGTCTCCAAATTCCTCTCTCTGTAAGATCCATCTTCACCCCTGTATCCAACATCTGTTCTCTGCAACAGTCCTTCTGCATCCAAGGCTCCATCCTCTGCTCTCTGCAACATTCCTTCTGCATCCCAGTCTCCAACCACTGCTCTCTAAAACAGTCCTTCTGCAGCCAAATCTCCAAGCAGTTCTCTCTGCAACAGTCCTTCTGCACCCCAGTCTCGATCCTCTGTTCTTTGCAACAGTCCTTCTGCACCACAGTCTCCAACCTCTACTCTCCATAACAGTCGTTCTGCACTTCCCTCGCTAACCTGTGCTCTCTGTAGTATCCTTCAAAAACCCAGTCTCCAAAATCTGCTCTCTGTAACATTTCTTCTGCACACCAGTCTCCAACATCTGCTCTCTGCAACCATCCCTCTTAACCCCAGTCTCCAACCTCTGCTCTCTGCAACAGTCCTTCTGCACCTCAGTCTCCAACAACTGCTCTCTGTAACATTCCTTTTGCACCTCAGTTTGAAAACTCTGCTGTCTTCAACGAACTTTCTGCACACCAGTCTCCCACCTCTGCTGCCTGTAACAGTCCTTCTGTACCTCATTCTCCCAACTCTGCTCTCTGTAAAATACTTCTGCAACCCAGTCTTTAAACTCTGCACTATGCAACCGTCCTTCTGCAAAACAGTCTCCAACCTCTGCTCTCTGTAACAGGACTTCTGCAACCCAGTCTCAATAATCTGCTCTCTGTAACCGGCATTCTGCATCCCAGTCTCCAAAATCTTCTCTCTGCAACGATTCTTCTCCATACAAGTCTCCAACCTCTGATCTCTGCAACAGTCCTTTTGCACCACAGTCTCCAACCTCTGGCTCTGTAAGATCCATCTGAACCCCACTCTCCAACCGCTACTCTCTGTAACAGTCTTTCTGAACCTCAGTCTCCAACCTCTGCCCTCTTAAACAGTTCTTCTGCACCACATTCTCCAAACTCTTCTCTCTTCAACAGTTTTTCTGCACCCCAGTCTCCAACATCTGCTCTCTGCAACAGTACTTCTACACTCCAGTTTCCAAACTCTGCTTCCTGAAATGATCTTTCTTGACTCTGTTCTCTTCAAGGGTCTTTCTACAAATCAGTCTCCAAACTTTACTCTCTATAACAGTCCTTCTGCACCTCAGTCTGCAACCTCTGCTCTCTCTAAGATTCTTCTGCAATCAAGTCTCCAAACTCTGCTCTCTGTAACAGTGCTTCTGCACACCAGGTTCCAACCTCTGCACTCTGCAACAGTCCTTTTGCACCCCAGTCTCCAAACTCTGCTCTCTGTAAGATCCATCTGAACGCCAGTCCCCAACCTCTGTTCTCTGTAACAGTCCTTCTGCACCCCAGTTTCCAACATATGCTCTCTAAAACATTCCTTTTGCAGCACAGTCTCCAACAACTGCTCTCTGCAACAGTCCTTCTGCAGCCCAGTCTCCAACCTCTTTTCTCTGCAACAGTCCTTCTGCAGCTCAATCTTCAAAGTCTGCTCTCTGCAACAGTCCGTTTGCACCTCAGTCTCCTACCTCTGCTCTCTCTAACAGTCCTACTGCACTCCAGTCTCCAAACTCTGCTCTTTTCAACTTTTCTTCTGCACCCCAGTCTCCTACCTCTGCTCTCAGCAACCGTACTTCTGCACCCCAGTCCTAAAACTCTGCTCTCTGCAACAATCCTTCTGGACCCCAGTCTCCAACCTCTGCTCTCTGGAAGAGTCATTCTGCACCACAGTCTCCAACCTCTGCTTTCTGTAAGATCCTTCTGCACTCCAGTTTCCAAACTCTGCTCTCTGTAACATTTCTTCTTCAAACCAGACTTTAACTTCTGCTTTCTGCAAGTGTCCTGCAGCACCCCAGTCTCCAACCTCTTTCCTCTGCAACAGTCCTTCAGCTCCCCAGTCTTCAACATCTGCTCTATGTAACAGTCCTTCCGCAACACAGTCTCCAAACTGCTTTCTGTATCACTCCTTCTGAACACCAGTCTCAAAACTCTGCTCTCTGTGTCTATCCTTCTGCACCTCAGTCTTTAACCTGTGCTCTCTGTAACATTCCTTCTACACCCCAGTCTCCAACCTGTGCTCTCTGTAACAGTTTTTCTATACCGCAGTCACCAAAGTCTGGTCTTTGTAACGGTCCTCCTTCACCCCAATTTTCAACATCTGCCTTCTGTAACGGACCTTCTGAACCTCAGTTTGCAAACTCTGCTCTTTCTAACAGTACTTCTACACCTCAGTTTCCAACCTCTGCTCTCTGTAACAGTCCTTCTGCACCTCAGTCTGACACCTCTCCTCTCTTCATGGTTTTTCTGCATCTTGTCTCCAACCAATGCTCTCTGTAACAGTCCACCTGCACCTCAGTCTCCAAACTCTGCTCTCTGTAAGATCCTTAAGCAACCCAGTCTCAAAATTCTGCTCTCTATAACTGTACTTCTACAGCCCAGTCTCCAACCTCTCCTCTCTGTAACAGTCCATCTGAACCTCAGTCTTCAAATACTGCTGTCGGGAAGAGGCTTCTGCACCCCTGTATCCAAACTCTGCTCTCTGTAACAGTCCTTCTGCACCTGAGTCTCCAACCTCTGCGCTCTGAAACAGGACTTCCGCACCTCAGTCTCAAACCTCTGCTCTCTGCAACAGTCCTCTTCAACCCCAGTCTAAAACATCTGCTCTCTACAACAATCTTTATGCACACTAGTTACCAACAGCTGCTCTCTGCAACAGTCCTTCTGCACCTCAGTCTTAAAACTCTGCTCTTTGCAACGATCCTTCTGCACCCCTGTCTTCTAACTCAGCTCTCTGTAACAGTCCTTCAGCACCTCAGTCTCCCAACTCTGCTCTCTGTAAGATCCTTCTGCAACCCAGTCTTTAAACTCTTCACTTTGTACCTGTCCTTCTGCACAACAATCTCCAAATTCTGCTCTCTGTAACAGGACTTCTGCAACCCAGTCTGAAACCTCTGCTCTTTGTAACAGGCCTTCTGCACCAAGTCTCCAAACTCTTCTCTCTGCAACGAATCTTCTTCAACCCAGTCTCTAACATCTGCTCTCTTCAATTGTCCTTTTGAACCCTAGTCTCCAAATTCTGCTCTCTGTAAGATCCATCTGAACCCCAGTCGCCAACCTATGCTCTCTGTAACAGTCCTTCTACACCCAAGTCTCCAAACTCTGCTCTCTGTAAAATTTCTTCTACAGCTCAGTCTCCAACCACTGCTCTCTGTAACAGACCACCTGAAGCTCAGTCTCCAACCACTGCTCTCTGTTAGATCCTTCAGCAACCCAGTCTCCAAACACTGCTCTCTATAACAGTTTTTCTGCACCCCAGTCTCCAAACTCTCCTCTGTGTAACAGGCCTTCTGCACGACAGTCTCCAAACTCTGCTCTATGCAACGATCATTCTGGACGCCTGTCTCCAACCTCTGCTCTCTGCAATGATCCAACTAAACCCCAGTCTCCAACCTCTCATCTCTGAAACAGTTCTTCTGCACCTCAGTCTCCAACCTCTGCTCTCTGTAATAGGCCTTCTGCTCCCCAGTCTCCAACCTCATTTCTCTGCAACAATTCTTCTACACCCAAGTCTCCAACAGGTGCTCTCTGTAACTGTCCTTTTGCACCCCAGTCTGCAAACTCTGCTCTCTGTAACATCCATCTGAGCCCTAGTCTTCAACTGCTGCTCTCTGTAACAGTCCTTCTTCACTCCAGTCTCCAAACGCTGCTCTCTGTAACAGTCCTTCCGCACCTCAGTCTCCAAACCCTGCTCTCTGTAACAATCCTTCTGCACCCCAGTCTCTAAAATCTGCTGTCTGCAACAGTCCTTCTCCACCCCAGTCTCCAAAATCTGCTCTCTGCAACAGTCATTCTGCAACCAAGTCTCAAAATTCTGCTCTCTGCAAAGAACCTTCTGGACGCCAGTCTCCAACGTCTACTCTCTGCAAAAGTCCTTCTTCAATACAGTCTCCAGTATCCGCTCTCTGTAATATCCTTCTGCACTCCAGTTTTCAAACTCTGCTCTCTGTAAAATTTCTTTTCCACCCCAGTCTCAAACCTCTGCATCAGTCCTTCTGCTCCCCAGTCTCCAAGATCTGCTCTCTGTAACAGACCACTGTTTCCAACCTCTGCTCTCTGTAATGGTCCTTCTGCAACCCAGTCTCCAACCTCTGCTTTTTGAATCAGTTCTTCTGAACCCGAGTCTCCAACCTCTGCTCTTTGTATTTATCCTTCTGCACCTCAGTCTTCAACCTGTGCTTTCTGTAACAGTCCTTCTGCATGTCAGTCTCAAACTCTGCTCTCTGTAACAGTCCTTCTACACCTCGGTCTCCAACCTCTTCTCTCTGTAACAGTACTTCTGCACTTCAGTCTGACACCTCTGCTCTCCACGATTCTTCTGCACCCCAGTCTCCAAAGACTCCTCTCTGTAACAGTCCTTCTAAACCTCAGTCTCCAACCTCTTCTCTGTGTAACTGTACTTCTGCACTGCAGTCTGAAACCTTTGCTCTCCACGATTCTTCTGCACCCCAGTCTCCAAACACTGCTCTCTTTAACAGTCCACCTGCACCTCACTCTCCAAGATCTGCTCTCTGTAAGTTCCTTCAGCAAACCAGTCTCCAAACTCTGCTCTCTGTAACGGTTTTTCTGCACCCCTGTCTCCAACCTTTCCTCTCTGTAACAGGCCTTCTGCACTCCAGTCTCACAACTCTGCTCTCTATAGCAGGCCTTCTGCACCCCACTCTTCATCCTCTGCTCTCTGCAACGATCCTTCTGCACCCCAGTCTCCAACCTTTGCTCTCTGCAATGATCCTACTGCACCCCAGTCTCCATCCTCTGAACTCTGCAACAGTCTTTCTGCACCTCAGTCTCCAAATTCTGCTCTCTGTAAGATCTTTCTGCACCCCTGTCTCCAAACTCTGCTCTCTGTCACAGTCCTTCTGCACCCCAGTCTCCAACCTCTGCTCTCCACAAGAGTCATTCTGCACCCCAGTCTCCAAACTCTGCTCTCTGTAACAGTCCTTCTGCACCCTAGTTACCAACATCCGCTCTCTGCTACAATAATTATGCACCCCAGTCTTCAAACACTGCTCTCTGTAACAGTCCTCCTGTACTGCAGTATCCAACCTCTGCTCTCTGTAACGGTTTTTCTGAAACCCAGACTCCAAACTCTGTTTTTTTTATCAGTCCTTCTGTACCCAAGTTTCCAACATCTGCCCTCTGTAACAGGACATCCGCACCTCAGTCTCCAAACTCTGCAATATGTAACAGTCCTTCTGCACCCCAGTCTTCAACCTCTGCTTTCTACAACAGTCTTTCTGGACCCTCGTTACCAACATCTGCTCTCTGCAACAGTCCTTCTGCACGCAAGTCTCTAACATCTACTGTCTGCAACAGTCATTCGGCACCTCAGTCTGAAAACTCTGCTCTCTGCAACGACCCTTCTGCACCCCAGTCTCCGACCATGCTCTCTGTAAAAGTCCTTCTGCACCTCAGTCTCCCAACTCTGCCCTCTGTTTGATCCTTCTGCAACCCAGTCTTTAAACTCTGCACTCTGTAACAGTCCTTCTGCACAACAATCTCCAACCTCTGCTCTCTGTAACAGGACTTCTGCAACCCAGTCTTCAACATCTGCTCTGTGTAACAGTCCTTTTGCACCCCAGTCTCCAAACTCTGCTCTCAGTAAGATCAATCTGAACCCAGTCTCCAAAATCTGCTCTCAGTAACAGTCCTTTTGCACCACAGTCTCCAAACTCTGCTCTCTTTAACAGTCCTTCTGCACCCCAGTCTCCAAACTCTGCTCTGTGTAACAGTCCTTCTGCACCTCATTCTCCAACCTATTCTCTCTGCAACAGTCTTTCTGCTCCCCAGTCTCTGAGATCTGCTCTCTGTAACAGTCCTTCTGTACCGCAGTGTCCAACCTCTGCTCTCTGTTTCGGTTCTTCTACACCCCTGTCTTCAAACTCTGCTTTCTGTATCAGCCTGTCTGAACCTCAGTATCCAAACCCTGTTCTCTGTATCCATCCTTCTGCACCTCAGTCTCCAACTTGTGCTCTCTGTAAGAGTCCTTCTGCATCCCAGTCTCTAACCTCTACTCTCGGTAACAGTCCTAAACTGCAGTCTCAAAACTCTGCTCTCTTTAACAATCCTTCTGCACGCCAATTTCCAACCTCTGCTTTCTGTAACAGTCCTCCTACATCTCAGTCTCCAACCTCTGCTCTCTGTAACAGTCCTTCTGCACTTCAGACTGAAACCTCTTCTCTCTGCATGATCCTTCTGCACCCCAGTCTCCAACCACTGCTCTCTGTAACAGTACACCTGCACATCAGTCTCTAACGTCTGCTCTCTGTAAGATCATTCAGCAACCCAGTCTCCTAACTCTGCTCTCTGCAACGATCCTTATGCATCCCAATCTCCAAACTCTGCTCTCTGCAATGATCCTACTGCACCCCAGTCTCCAACCTCTGATCTCTGCAATGGTCCTTCTGCACCTCAGTCTCAAACCTCTACTCTCTGTAACAGTCCTTCTGCACTTCACTCTTCAACCTCTGCTCTCTGTACATCCTTCTAAATCCCAGTCTCAAACCTCTGCTCTCTGTATCTATTATTCTGCAACTCAGTCTGCAACCTCTGCTCTCTGTTACAGTTTTTCTATACCGCATTCTCCAAACTCTGGTCTCTGTTATGGTCATTCTGCACCCCAATTTATAACCACTTCTTTCTGTAACAGTCCTTCTGTACCTCAGTCTCCAAACTCTGCTCTCTGTAACAGTCCTTCTACACCTCAGTCTCCAACCTCTGCTCTCTGTAACAGTCCTTCTGCACCTCAGTCTGATACCTCTGCTCTCTGCATGATCCTTCTGCACCCCAGTCTCCAAACACTGCTCTCTGTAACAGTCCACCTGCACCTAGTCTCCAAACTGCTCTATGTAAGATTCTTCAGCAACCCAGTCTCTAAACTCTGCTCTCTATAACAGTCCTTCTGCACCCCAGTCTCCAAACTCTCCTCTCTATAACAGGCCTTCTGCTCGCCAGTCTCCAATCTTTTCTCTCTGTAGCAGGCCGTCTGCACTCCAGTCTCCAAAATCTGAACTGTGCAACGATCCTACTGCACACCAGTCTCCAACCTCTGCTCTCCGCAATGATCCTACTGCACCCAAGTCTACTACCTCTGATCTCCGCAACAGTCCTTCTGCACCTCAGTCTTCAAATTTTTCTCTGTAAGATCCATCTTCACCCCAGTATCCAACCTCTTCTCTCTGCAACAGTCCTTCTGCATCCAAGGCTCCAAACTCTTCTCTCTGTAACAGGACTTTTGTACCTCAGCCTCCAACCTCTGCTCTCTGCAACAGTCCTTCTGGACCCCAGTCTCCAACCACTGCTCTCTAAAACAGTCCTTCTGCAGCCATGTCTCCAACCTCTACTCTTTGTAACAGTCGTTCTGCACTTCACTCACCAACCTCTGCTCTCTGTAGTATCCTTCTAAAACCCAGTCTCCAAAATCTGCTCTCTATAACAGTCCTTCTGAACACCAGTCTCCAACCTCTGCTCTCTGCAACCATTCCTCTTAACCCCAGTCTCCAACCTCTGCTCTTTGCGACAGTCCTTCTGCACCCCAGTCTCAAACAACTTCTCTCTGCAACAGTCCTTCTGCACCTCAGTCTGAAAACTCAGCTGTCTTCAACGAACTTTCTGCACCCCAGTCTCCAACCTCTGCTCCCTGTAACAGTCCTTCTGCATCTCATTCTCCCAACTCTGCTCTCTGCCAAATACTTCTGCAGCCCAGTCTCCAACTTCTGCACTCTGTAAGATCCTTCTGCACCCCTGTCTTCAAGATCTGCTATCTGCAACGATGTCTGCACCCCAGTCTCCAAGCTCTGTTCTATGTAACAGGACTTCTGCACCTCAGTCTCCAACATCTGCTCACTGCAACAGTCCTTTTGCACCCCAGTCTCCAAACTCTGCTCTCTGTAAAAATCTTTCTGCACCTGAGTCTGCAACCTCTGTTCTCTGCAACGGTTTTTCTGAACCTCAGTCTACAACCTATACTCTCTGTAAAAGTACTTCTTCACTTCAGTCTCCAACCTCTGCACTCTGTGAGATCCTTCGCCAACCCAGTCTCCCAACTCTGCTATCTGTAACATTTCTTCTGCACACCAGTCTTCAATCTCTTCTCTCTGCAACGATCATTCTTAACCCCAGTCTCCAACCTCTGCTCTCTGCAACAGTCCTTCTACACCCCAGTCTCCAACATCTGGTCTCTGCAAAAGTCCTTCTGCACCACAGTCTGAAAACTCTGCTGTCTTAAACGAACCTCCTGCACCCCAGTCTCCTACCTCTTCTGTCTGTTAAAATCCTTCTGCACCTCAGTCTCCGACCTCTGCTCTTCTAAGATCCATCTGAACCCCTGTCTCCAACATCTGCTCTCTGTAACAGTCATTATGCACCTCAGTCTCCAAACTTTTCTCTCTGCAACATCCTTCTGCATCCCAGTCTCCAACCTCTGCTCTCTGCAACAGTCCTTATGCACCCCAGTCTCCAACACCTGCTCTCTGCAACAGTCCTTCTGCACCTCAGTCTGAAAACTCAGCTGTCTTCAACGAACTTTCTGCACCCCAGTCTCCTATCTCTGCTGCATGTAACAGTCCTTCTGCACCTCATTCTGCCAACTCTGCTCTCTGTAAACTACTTCTGCAACACAGTCTCCAACTTCTGCACTCTGTAAGATCTTTCTGCACCCCTATCTTCAAGATATGCTATTTGCAACGATCCTTCTGCACCCCAGTCTCCAACCTCTGTTCTATGTAACAGGACTTCTGCACCTCAGTCTCCAACCTCTGCTCTCTGCAAAATTCCTTCTGCACCCCATTCTCCAAACTCTGCTCTCTGTATAAATCTTTCTGCACCTGAGTCTGCAAACTCTGTTCTCTGCAACAGTTTTTCTGCACCTCAGTCTACAACCTATACTCTCTGTAACAGTACTTCTCCACTTCAGTCTCCAACCTCTGCTCTCTGTGAGATCCTTCGCCAACCCAGTCTCCCAACTCTGCTCTCTGTAACATTCCTTCTGCACACCAGTCTTCAATCTATTCTCTCTGCAACGATCATTCTTAACCCCAGTCTCCAACCTCTGCTCTCTGCAACAGTCCTTCTGCACCACAGTCTGAAAACTCTGCTGCCTGAATCGAACCTCCTGGACCCCAGTCTCCTATTTCTTCTGTCTGTTAAAATCCTTCTGCACCTCAGTCTCCGACCTCTGCTCTCTCTAAGATCCATCTGAAACCCTGTCTCCAAAATCTGCTCTCTGTAACAGTCATTCTGCACCTCAGTCTCCAACCTTTGCTCTCTGCAACAGCCTTCTGCATCCCAGTCTGCAAACTCTGCTCTCTGTAACGATCTTTCTGGACCCCAGTCTCCAACTTCTGCTCGCTGCAACAGTTTTTCTGCACCACAGTCTCCAACCTCTGCTCTCTGTAAGATCTTTCTGCACTCCATTTTCCAATTTCTTCTATTTCTAACAGTCCTTCTCCACCCTAGTCGCCAACCTCAGCTTTCTGCAAAGGTCCTGCGGCACCCCAGTCTCTAAACTCGGTCCTCTGCAACAGTTCTCCTGCTCCCCAGTCTCCAATATCTGCTCTCTGTAACAGTCCTTCTGTACCGCATTCACCAAACTCTGCTCTTTGTACAGGTCCTTCTGCACCCCAGTCTCCAAACTCGGCTTTCTGTATCAGTCTTTCTGAACCCCAGTCTCCAACCTCTGCTCTCTGTGTCTATCCTTCTTCACCTCAGGCTCCAACCTGTGCTTTCTGTAACAGTCCTTCTGAACCCAAGTCTCCCAACTCTGCTCTCTGTAACAGTCCTTCTATATCGTAGTCTCCAACCTCTGCTCTCTGTAACGGTCCTTCTGCACCCCAATTTACAACCTCTGCTTTCTGTAACAGTCCTTCTGCACCTCAGTCTGAAACCTCTGCCCTCCATGATCTTTCTGCACCCCAGTCTCTAACCACTGCTCTCTGTAACAGTCCACTTGCACCTTAGTCTCCAACCTCTGCTCTCTGTAAGATCCTTCAGCAACCAAGTCTTCAAAATCTGCTCTCTTTACCAGTCATTCTGCACCTCAGTCTCCAAACTCTCCTCTCTGTAACAGGCCTTCTGCACGCAAGTCTCTAACTTCTGCTCTCTGCAATGATCCTAGTGCACCCCAGTCTCCAACCTCTGATCTCTACAACAGTCCTTCTGCACCTCAGTCTCCAAATTCTGCTCTCTGTAAGATCCTTCTGCACCCCTCTCTCCAACCTCTGCTCTCTGTAACAGTCCTTCTGCACCCCAGTCTCTATCCTCTGCTCTCCGAAACAGTTCTTCTGCACCCCAGTCTCAAAACTCTGCTCTCTGCAACAGTTCTTCGGCACCCTAGTTATCGACATCAGCTCTCTTTTACAGTCCTTCTTCACCCCAGTTTCCAAACTCTGCTCTCTTTAACAGTCCTCCTGTACTGCAGAATCCAACCTCTGCTCTCTGTAACGGTTTTTCTGCACCCCAGACTTCAATCTCTGCTTTCTGTATCACTCCTTCTGCACCCCAGTCTCCAACCTCTGCTCTCTATTACATTCCTTCTGCACCCCAGTCTCCAAAATCCGGTATCTGCAACAGTCCTTCTGCACCCCAGTCTCCAACCTCTGCTCTCTGTAACAATCCTTCTGCACTTCAGTGTCCAAACTCTATATTCTGCAACGTTACTTCTGCACCTCAGTCTCCAACATCTTCTCTCTGTAACAGTCTTTCTGCACCTGATTCTTTAACCTCTGCTCTCTGTAAGATCCTTCTCCAACCCAGGCTCCAAACTCTGCTCTCTGTCTCAGTCCTTCTGCACCCCAGTCTACAAAGTCCAGTATCTGCAACAGTCCTTCTGCACCCCAGTCTCCAAACTCTGCTCTCTGTAACAATCCTTCTGCACCTCAGTGTCCAAACTCTGTACTCTGCAACGTTACTTCTGCACCTCAGTCTCCAACATCTACTCTCTGTAACAGTCTTTCTGCACCTGATTCTTTAACCTCTGCTCTCTGTAAGATCCTTATCCAACCCAGTCTCCAAACTCTGCTCTCTGTAACAGTCCTTCTGCACACCAGTCTCCAACCTCTGCTCTCTGCACGGATCCTTCTTCACCCCAGTCTCAAACCTCTACTCTCTGCAACAATCCATTTGCACACCAGTCTCCAACATCTGCTCTCTGCAAGAGTCCTTCAGCAACTCAGTCTAAAAACTCTTCTCTCTGAAACAATTTTTCTGTACCTCAGTCTACTACCTCTGCTCTCTGTAAGACCCTTCTGCAACCCAGTCTTCAAACTCTGCTCTCTGTAACAGTCCTTCTGCAGAATAGTTTCCAACCTCTGCTCTCTGTAACAGGAATTTTACAACCCAGTCTCGAAACTCTGTTCTCTGTAACAGGCCTTCAGAACCCCAGTCTCCAACCTCTTCTCTCTGCAATGATTTTTCTCCACCCCAGTCTCCAACCTCTTCTCTCGGCAACATTCCTGCACCCTAGTCACCAAACTCTGCTCTCTGTAAGATCCTTATGCACTCCAGTCTTCAACCTCTTCTCTCTGCAACGATTCGTGTACATCCCAGTCTCTAACATCTGCTCTCTGCAACAGTACTTTTGCAACCCAGTATCTAAACTCTGCTCTATGTAAGATCCATCTGAACCCCAGTCTCCAACCTGTTCTCTCTGTAACACTCCTTGTGCACACCAGTCTCCAAACTCTAATATCTGTAACTGTCCTTCTGCACCTCAGTCTCCAAACTTCGCTCTCTGTAACAGTCCATCTGCACCTCAGTCTCTAAAATCTGCTGTCTGCAACGATCCTTCTGGACCCCAGTCTCCAACTTCTGCTCTGTGCAACAGCCCTTCTGCACCACATTCTCCAACCTCTGCTCTCTGTAAGATCTTTCTGCAGTCCAGTTACTAAACTCTGCTCTCTGTAACATTCTTTGTCTACCTCAGTCTCCAACTTCTTTCCTCTGCAACAGTCATTCTGCTCCCCAGTCTCCGAGATCTGCTCTGTGTAACAGTCCTTCAGTAACGCAGTCTTCAACCTCTGCTCTCTTTAACGGTCTTTCTGCATTACAATTACCAAACGCTGCTTTTTGTAACAGTCCTTCTGCACCTGAATCTCCAAACTCTGCTCTCTGTAACAGTCCTTCTACAACCCAGTCTCCAACCTCTGCTCTCTGCAACAGTCCTTCTGCACCCCAGTCTCCAACATATACTCTCTGCAACAGTCCTTCTCAACTTAGCCTGAAAACTCTGCTGTCTGGAACGAAGCTTCTGCACCCCAGTCTCCTACCTCTGCTCTCTTTAACAGTCCATCTACACTTCTGTCCCCAACCTATGCTCTTTTTAACATTCTGTCTGCACCTCAGTCTCCAAATTCTGCTCTCTGTAAGATCCTTCTGTACCGCTTTCTCCAACCTCTGCTCTCTGTATCAGTATTTCTGCAACCCAGTCTCCAACCTCTGCTCTCCGCAACAGTTCTTCTCCACCCTAGTCTACAACATCTGCACTCTGCAACAGTCCTTCGGCAACCTAGTTACCAACATCAGCTCTCTTTTAAAGTCCTTCTGCACCCCAGTCTCCAACCTGTGCTCTCTGTAACAGTCCTCCTGTACTGCAGAATCCAACCTCTGCTCTCGGTAACAGTCTTTCTGCACCCAAGTCTTTATTCTCTGCTTTCTGTATCAGTTTTTCTGAACCCCAGTATCCAACCTCTGCTCTCTATAACAGTCCTTATGTGCCCCAGTCTCCAAAATACGCTATCTGCAACAGTATTTGTGCACCCCAGTCTCCAACCTCTGCTCTCTTTAACAATCCTTGTGCATCTCAGTCTCAAAACTCTGTATTCTGCAACGTTACTTCTGCAACTCAGTCTCAAACATCTACTCTTTGTATCAGTCTTTCTGCACCTGATTCTTCAACCTTTGCTCTTTGTAGGATCCTTCTCCAACCCAGTCACCAAACTCTGCTCTCTGTAACAGTCCTTCTGCACACCAGTCTCCAACATCTGCTCTCTGCAACAGTCCTTCAGCAACTCAGTCTAAAAACTCTGCTCTCTGCAACAATCCTTCTGCACCTCAGTCTCCTACCTCTGCTCTCTATAAGACCCTTCTGCTACCCAGTCTCCAAACTCTGCTCTCTGTAACAGTCCTTTTGCAGAATTGGTTCCAACCTCTGCTCTCTATAACAGAATTTTTGCAACCCAGTCTCGAATCTGCTCTCTGTAACAGGCCTTCAGAACCCCAGTCTCCAACCTCTTCTGTCTGCAATGATTTTTCTCCACCCCAGTCTCCAACCTCTGCTCTCAGCACCAGTCCTTCTGCACCCTAGTCATGAACCTCTGCTCTCTGTAAGATCCTTATGCACTCCAGTCTCCAACCTCTTCTCTCTGCAACGATTCTTCTCCATCCCAGTCTCCAAGATTTGCTCTCTGCAACGTTTCTTTTGCACCCCAGTCTCCAAACTCTGCTCTCTGTAAGATCAATCTGAACCCCAGTCTCCAAACTCTGTTCTCTGTAACAGTCCTTCTGCATACCAGTCTCCAAACTCTGCTCTCTGTAACTGTCCTTCTGCACCTCAGTCTCCAAACTCTTCTCTCTTTAACAGTCCATCTGCACCTCAGTCTTTAAAATCTGCTCTCTGCAACGATCCTTCTGGACCCCAGTCTCCAACTTCTGCTCTGTGCAACAGTCATTCTGCACCACAGTCTCCAAACTCTGCTCTCTGTAAGGGTCCTTCTACACCCCAATTTCCAACCTCTTTTTTCTGTAACCGTCCTTCTCCACCTCAGTCTTCAAACTCTGCTCTCTGTAACACTCCTTCTACACCTCAGTTTCCTACCTGTCCTCTCTGTAACATTCTTTCTGCACCCTAGTCTTCAACCTTTGCTCTCTTCATTGGTACCTCTTAACCCCAGTCTCCAACCTTGTTCTCTACAACAGTCCTTCTGTACTGCAGTCTCCAACCTCTGTTCTCTGTAAGGGATCTTTTGCTACCCAGTCTCCCACCTCTACTTTCTATATCAGTCCATCTGAACCACAGTCTCCAAACTCAACTCTCTGTAACCGTCATTCTTTACCTCACTCTGCAACCTCTTATCTCCGAAACAGTCCTTCTGCAACCAGTCTTTAAACTCTGCTCTCTGCAAGATTCCTTCTGCACCCCAGTCTCCATACTCTGCTCTCTGAAACAGTTCTTCTCCACCCCAGTCTCCAACCTCTGCTCTCTGTAAGGGGCCTTCTGCACCCAAGTCTCCAAACTCTGCTTTCTGTATCAGTTTTTCTGCACCCCAGTCTTCAACCTGATCTCTCTGTAATAGTCTTTCTGCATCTCATACTCCAACCTCTAATCTCTGCTACAGTCCTTCAGCACCCCAATCTCCAACATTTTCTCTCTGCCACAGTCCTTCTGCACCTCAGTTTCAAAACTCTGCTCTCTTTATGATCCTTCTGAAACCGAGTCTCCAACCTCTACTTTCTGCAATGGTCCTTCTGTAAACCAGTCTCCAACCTCTGTTCTCTACAACAGTCATTCTGCACCCCAGTCTCCAACATCTGCTCTCTGTAAGAGTCTTTCAGTCTCTAACCTCTGTTCTCTGTAAGGATCCTTATGCACTCTAGTCTTAAACCTCTGCTTTCTGTATCAGTCCTTCTACACTGCAGTCTCTAAACACTGCTCTCTCCAACGATCCTTCTGCACCTCAGTCTCCAAACTCTGCTCTCAGTAAGATTCTTTTGCAACCCAGTCTCCAAACTATGATCTCTGTAACTATCCTTCTGCACCTCAGTCTTTAAAAACTGCTCTCAGTAAAAGGCCTTCTTCACCCCAGTCTCCAACCTCTGCTGTATGTAACAGGCCTTTTGCCCCCAGTCTCCAAACTCTTCTCTCTTCAATGATCCTTCTCCACCCCAGTCTCCAACACCTGAAATCAGCAACAGTCCTTCTGCACCCGAGTATCCAATCTATGCTCCCTGTAAGATCTTTCTGCACACCTGTCTCCAACCTCTGCTTTCTGTAACACTCCTCTGTACCCCAGTCTCCAACTTCTGCTCTCTGTAATGGTCCTTCTGCAATTTAGTCTCCAACATCTGCTCTGTGCAACACTCCTTCTGCACCCCAGTCTTCTAACTTTGCTCTCTGCAACAGTTTCTCTGCACCTAAGTCTCCAACCTGTGCTCTCAGTAAAGTCCTTCTGCACCACAGTCTCCAAACTCTGCTCTCTCTAACAATTTTTCTGAACGCCAGTCTCAAAACAATGCTCTCTGCAATGGTCCTTCTGCACCCCAGTCTCCAAATTCTACTCTCTGTAACAGTCCTTCTGCACCCCAGTCTTCAAAATCTGCTTTCTGTAACAGTCTTCTGCATCTGAGTCTCCATTCTCTGCTCTATGCAACAATACTTTTTCACCCAAGTCTCCAACGTGTGCTCTCTGAAAAAGTCCTTCTAAACCCTAGTCTCCAAACTCTGCTCTCTGTAACAGTCTTTCTACACCCCATTCTCCATAATCTGCTCACCCCAAAAATACTTATGCACCCCAGTCTCTATCCTGTTCTCTCTGCATCTTTCCTTTTAAACCCCAGTCTCCAGCATCTGCTCTCTGCAACAGTCCTTCTCACCCCAGTGTCCAAACTGTTCTCTCTGTAAAAGTCCTTCTGGATCCCAATCTCCAACCTCTACTCTTCTACACCCCAGTCTAGAACCTCTGCTCTCAGCAAAAGTTTTTCTGCATCCCAGTCTCACAACCTCTTCTCTCTGTAACAATCCTTCTGCACCTCAGTCTCCAACCTCTGCTCTTTGCAAGGGTCCTTCTGCACCTCAGTCTCCAACCTCTACTCTCTGTAACAGTGCTTCTGCACCTCAGTCTCAAAACTCTGCTCTCTGTAAGATCCTTCTGCACCCCAGTCTCCAAACTCTGCTCTGTAACAGGCCTTCTGCACCCCAGTTTCCAACCTCTGCCCTCTGTATCAGTCCATCTGCAACCCAATCTCAAACCTATGCTCTCAGCAACGATCCTTCTGCACCCCAGTCTCCAACATGTGCTTTCTGCAACAATTCTACTGTACCTCAGTCTAAAAATTCTGTTCTCTGCAACAATCCCTCTGCGCCCCAGTCTCCAACCTCTGCTCTCTGTAACAGTGTTTATCTGTCTCCTAATTCTGCTCTCTGTAAGACCCTTCTGAAACCCAGTCTGCAAACCCTACTCTCTGTACCAGTCCTTCTGCACCTTAGTCTCCAACCTCTGCTCTCTGTAACAGGCCTTCTGCATCCAAGTCTGAAACCTCTGCTAGCTGCAATAGTCCTTGTGAACCCCAGTCTCCAACATCTGCTTCCTGCAACAGTTCTTCTCTACCTCAGTCTGAAAACTCTGCGCTCTGCAATAATCCATATGTACCCCAGTCTAAAATCTTTGCTCTCTGTAACAGTCCTTTTATAACTCAGTCTCCAATCACTGCTCTCTTCAACAGTCCTTCTACTCCCAAGTCTCCATACTCTGATCGCCCCAACGGTCCTTCTGCACCCCAGTCTCCAAACTCTGTTCTCTACATCGGTTCTTCTGCAACCCAGACTCCAACCTCTGCTCTCTGTAGCAGTCTTTCTGTACCACAGTCTCCAACCTCTGCTCTCTGTAAGGGTCCTTATTCACCCCAGTATCCAACCTCTGCTTTCTGTATCAGTCGTTTTGAACCACAGTCTCCAAACTCTGCCCTCTGTAACCGTCCTTCTGCAACTCAGTTTGCAAAATCTGTAAGGGTACTTCTGCACCAGAGTCTCCAGCCTCTGCTTTCTGTGACAGTCCTTCTGCAATCCAGTCTCTAATCTCTGCTCTGTGTAACTGTCCTTCTGCACCTTAGTCTCAAAACTCTGCTCTCTGCTACAATCCTTCTTCTCACCAATCTCCAACCTCTACTGTCTGTAACAGTCCTTGTACATCCCAGTCTAAAATCTCTGCTCTCTGCATCAGTTCTTCTGCACCCCTGTCTCCAACCTTTGCTCTCTGTAACAATCCTTCTGAACCTCAGTCTCCAACCTCTGCTCTCTGCAACGGTCCTTCTGCACCTCAGTCTCCAAACTCTACTCTATGTAACAGTGCTTCTGCACCTCAGTCTCCAATCTCTGCTCTCTGTAAGAGCCTTCTGCAACCCAGTCTCCTAATTCTACTCTCTGTAACAGTCCTTCATCACCCCAGTCTCCAAATTGTGCTCTCTGTAACAGGCCTTCTGCACTCCAGTGTCCAACCTCTGCTCTCTCTATCAGTCCATATGCACCCCAGTCTCCAACGTCTGCTATCTGTAACTGTCTTTCTGCACACCAGTCTTTAACCTCTGCTCTCTGCAACAGTCCTTCTGCACCCCAGTCTTCAAACTCTGCTTTCTGCAACAGTCCTTCTGCACCCAAGTCTCCAACCTCTGCTCACTGCAACATTCCTTCTGCACCCCAGTCTCCAAACTCTGCTCTCTGTAATGATCCTTCTTCACCACAGTCTCCAAACTCTGCTCTCCGCAATGATCCTTCTGCACCTCAATGTCCAACCTCTTCTCTCTGCAAAGATCTTTTGGCACCCCAGTATCAAACCTCTGCTCGCTGCAACAGTCCTTGTGAACCCCAGTCTCCAACATCTGCTCTCTGCAACGGTTCTTCTGTACCTCAATCTGAAAACTCTGCTCTCTGCAATAATCCATCTGCACCCCAGTCTCCAACCTCTACTATCTGTAACAGTTCTTCTGTATCTCAGTCTCCAATCTCTGCTCTATGCAACAGTCCTTCTGCGGCCAAGCCTCCAACATCTGCTCTCTAAAACAGTCCTTCGATAAACCAGTCTCCAACCTCTGCTCTCTGAAACAGTCCTTCTACACCCCAGTCTCCATACTCTGCTTGCCCAAACGATCTTTCTGCACCCCAGTCTCCAACGTCTGCTCTCTGCAACAGTCCTTCTACACTCCAGTCTCCAACCTCTGCTCTCTGCAGCAGTCCTTCTATACACCAGTCTCCATACACTGATAGACCCCATGATCCGCCTGCACCCCAGTCTCCAACCTCTGTTCTCTACATCAGTTCTTCTGCACCCCAGTCTCTGACCTCTTCTCTCGGTACCAGTCCTTCTGTACCACACTCTCAAACCTCTATTCTCTGTAAGGGTCCTTATGTACCCCAGTATTCAAACTCTGCTTTTTGTATCAGTCGTTTTGCACCACAGACTCCAAACTCTGCCGTCTGTAAGAGTCCTTCTGCAACTCAGTCTGCAACCTCTGCTCTCTGCAACAGTCCTTCCGCACCCCAGTCTCCATCCTCTGCTCTCTACAACATTCCTTCTCCAGCCCAGTCTCCAAACTCTGCTCTCTGTAACAGTCCTTCTGTACTGCATTCTCGAAACTCTGCTCTCTGTAAGGATACTTCTGCACCCGAATCTCCAAACTCTGCTTTCTGTATCAGTCCTTTTGCACCCCAGTCTCTAAACTGTGCTCTGTGTAACTGTACTTCTGCACCTTAGTCTCTAACGTCTGCTCGCTGCTACAGTTTTTCTGGACCCCAGTCTCCATCATCTACTCTCTGCAACAGTCCTTCTGCACCCCAGTCTCCAACCTCTGCTCTTTGTAAGAGTCCTTCTTTCCTAAAGACTCCAAACTCTGCTATCTCTAATGGTCCTCCTGTACCCCAGTCTTCAACCTCTGCTTTTTGAATCATTTCTTCTGCACCCCTGTCTCAATCCTCTGCTCTCTATAACAGTTCTTCTGCACCTCAATCTTAAACCTCTGCTCCCTGCAACAGTTTCTTCTGCACCCAAATCTCCAACTTCTGCTCTATGCACAAGTCCTTCTGCACCCCAGTATCCAACCTCTACTCTCTGTAACAATACTTCTGCATCTCAGTCTCCAACATGTGCTCTCTGCAACAGTTTTTTCTGCACCCAACTCTCCAATTTCTGCTCTATGCACAAGTCCTTCTGCACCCCAGTATCCAACCTCTGCTCTCTGTAACAATCCTTCTACACCCCAGTCTCCAAATTCTGCTTCCTGCAGCAGTCCTTTTTAACCCCAGTCTCCAACCTCTGCTCGCTTTAATATGCTTATGTACCCCAGTCTCCAAACTCTACTCTCTGTAACAGTTCTTCTGCACCGCAGTCTCCAAACTCTGCTCTCTGTTACAATCCTTCTGCACCTCAGTCTCCAACCTCTGCTCTCTACAATGGTCCTTCTGCAACCCTGTCTTAAACCTCTGTTCTTGTAACAGTCCTTCTGCTCCCCAGTTTCCAATCTCTGCTCTCTGTAAAAGTCCTTTTGTACCCCAGTCTCTAATCTGTGCTCTCTGTAACGGTCCTTTTGCACCCCAGTCTTCAACCTCTGCTTTCTGTATCAGTCCTGCACCCCAGTCTACAACCTCTGCTCTCTGTAAGAGTCCTTCTGAACCTCAGTCTCTATCCTTGCTCTCTGCAAAAGTCCTTTTGCAACTCAGTCTCCAACCACTGCTCTCTGCAACAATCCTTCTGCACCCCATTCTCCAACGTCTGCTCTCTACAACAGTCCTTCTGCATCCCAGTCTCCAACCTCTGCTCTCTGTAAGATCCTTCTGCCCCCCAGTCTCCAACCTATGCTATCTTCAACGTTCTTTCGGTACCTCAGTCACCCACCTCTGCTCTCTGTAATGGTACTTCTGCAACCCAGTCTCAAAACTCTGCATTTTGTATCAGTCCTTCTGCACCTCAGTCTCCAACCTCTGCTCTCTTTAACAGTCTTTCTGCACCTCAGTCTTCAACCTCTGCTCTCTGCAATTGTACTTCTGCAGGTCAGTCTTCAAACTCAACTCTCTGTAACAGTTATTCTGCATCTCAGTCTCCAAACTCTACTCTCTGTAAGATCCTTTTGCAAACCAATCTCCAAACTCTGCTCTCTGTAACAGTCTTTCTGCACCGCTTCTCCAAACTCTGCTCTAAGTAAAAGGCTTTCTTCACCCCAGTCTCCAACATCTACTCTCTGGAACAGTCCATATGCACACAAGTCTCCAACCTCTGCTCTCTGCCACAGTCTTTATGAACCCCAGTCTCCAAAATCTGCTCTCTACATTAGTCTTTCTGCACCTCAGTCTGAAAACTCTGCTCTCTGCCACGATCCTTCTGCACCCCATTCTCCATCCTGTGTTCTCTGCAACAGTCTTTCTGCACCGCAGTCTCCAAACTCTGCTCTCTGTAACAGTCCTTCTGTACCGCAGTCTCCAACCTCTCTTCTCTGTAATGGTCCTTCTGCACTTCAGTCTTTAAACTCTGCTTTCTGTATCAGTCCTTCTGAACCACAGTCTCCAACCTTTGCTCTATGCAACAGTCTTTGTGCAACCCAGTCTCCAACCTCTGATGTCTGCAAGAATCATTCTGCACCCCAGTCACCAACATCTGTTTTCTGTATCAGTCCTGGACCACAGTCTTCAAAATTTGCTCTCAGTAACAGTCCTTCTGCACCTTAGTCTCCAAACTCTGCACTCTGCAAGAGTTCTTCTGCACCCCAGTGTTCAACCTCTGCTCTCTGCAACAATTTTTCTGCACCTCAGTCTTCAACGTCTGCTCTCTATCACAGTCCTCCTGCATCTCAGACTTCAACCTCTTCTCACTGTAAGATTCTTCTGCACCCCAGTCTCCAACCTCTGCTCTCTTTAACGGTCCTTCTGCACCCCAGTCTCTAACCTCTGTTCTCTGCATCAGTCTTTCTGCACCATAGTCTCCAACATCTACTCTGCAACAGTTCTTTTCCATCCCAGTCTCCAACCTCTGCTCTCTATAACAGTCCTTCTGTACTGTAGTCTCAAACCACTGCTCTCTCTAAGGCTCCTTCTTCATTCCAATCTCCTACCTCTCCTAACTGCAACAGTCCTTCTACACCCCAGTCTAAAACCTCTGCTCTCTGCAACAGTCCTTCTGCACCCCAGTCTTCAAGTTCTGCTCTCTGCTACGATCCTTCTGCAACTCAGTCTCCAAACTCTACTCTTTGTAACAGTGCCTCTGCACCACAGTCTCCAACCTCTGCTCTCTGTAAGATCCTTCTGCAACCCAATCTTTAAACTCTGCTCTCTGTAACAGTCCTCGTGCACCCCAGTCTCAAAGCTCTGCTCTCTTTAACAGGCTTTCTTCACCCAAGTCTAAAAACTCTGCTCTCTGTATCTGTCCTTCTGGACCCCAGTCTCCAACCTCTGCTCTCTTTAACAAACCATATGCACCCTGTCTCCAACCTATGCTGACTGCAACAGTCCATGTGCACCCAGTCTCCAACATCTGCTCTCTGCAACAGATCTTCTGTACCTCAGTCTGCAAACTCTGCTCTCTGCAACAATCCTTCTGCACCCAAGTCTCCAAACTCTGCTCTCTGTAACAGTCCTTTTGTACATCAGTCTTCAACGTCTTCTTTCTGTAAGACCCTTTTAAACACAGTCTGCAAACTCTGCTCACTTAAACACTCCTTCTGCCCCCCAGTCTCCAATCTCTGCTCTCTGTAACAGGCCTTCTGCACCCCAGTATCCCACCACTGCTCCATGTAAGAGGAATTTTTCACCCCAGTCTCCAACAGCTACTCTCTGTAATGATGCTTGTGCACCCCAGTCTCCAACCACTTCTCTCTGCAACAGATCTTCTGCACCCCAGTCTCAAACCTCTGCTCTGTGTAAGATTTTTCTGCACACAAGTCTCCTACCTCTGCTATCTGTAAAATTCCTTCTGCACCTCAGTCTCCAATCTCTGCTCTCTGTATCAGTCCTTCTGCACCCCTGTTTCCAAACTCTGCTCTCTGAAACAGACCTCCTGCACCTCAGTTTTCAACAACTGATTTTTAAAAAAGTCCTTCTACACGCCAGTCTCCAAACTCTGCTCTCTGGAACAGTCATTTTATACCCCAGTCTCCATAATCTGCTCTCTGCAACGATCCTTCTGCACCCCAGTCTCCAACGTCTGCTCTGCAACAGTCTTTCTACAACCCAGTCTCCAACCTCTGCTCTCTGGAAGATCCTTCTGTACCCCAGTTTCCAAATTCTGCTTTTTGTAACATTCCTTCTGCACCCCAGTCTCCAAACTCTACTCTCTGCTATGGTCCCTCTGCACCCCAGTCTCCAACCTTATTCCCACCAGCAGTTTTTCTGTACTGCAGTCTTCAACCACTGCTATCTGTAAGGGTCCTTCTTCACCCCAGTCTCCAAACTCTGCTTTCTGTATCAGTGCTTCTGCACCACAGTCTCCAAACTCTGCTCTCTATAACAATCCGTATGCACCTCACTCTGCAACCTCTGCTCTCTGCAACAATCCTTCTTCACCCCAGTTTTTAACCTCTGCTCTCTGTAACAGTCCTTCTGTACTGCAGTCTCCAACCTCTGCTCTCTGTAACAGTGCTTCTGCACCTATATCTAGAAAACTCTGCTTTCTGTATCATTCCTTCTGTACCCCAGTCTCCAACCTCTGCTATCTGCAACAGTCTTCTGCACCTAAGTCTCCAAATTCTACTCTCGGCAAAAGTTCTTCTGAACCCATGTCTCCAACACCTGCTCCCTTAAACAGTCTTTTGTCACCCCAGTTTCCAACCTCTGCTATCTGCAACAGTTCTTCTGCACCCCAGTCTCCAAACTCTGCTCTCTGTAATAGTCCTTCTGCAACTCAGTCTCCAAATTCTGCTCTCTGCAACACTCCTTCTTCATCCAAGTCTCCAAACTCTGCTCTCTGCAATAGTCCTTCTACACCTCAGTCTTCATCCTCTGCTCTGTGTAACAGTCCTTCTGCACCCCAGTCTCCAACCTCTGCTCTCTGTAACATTTCTTCTGCACCATATTCTCCAACCTCTGCTCTTTTTTACAGTCTTTGTATACTGCAGTCTCCAACCTCTGCTCTCTGTAACGGTCCCTGTGAACCCCAATTTCCAACCTTTGTTTCTGTAATAGTCCTTCTGCACCTTAGTCACCAAACTCTGCTCTCTGTAACCGTCCTTCTGCACCTCAGTCTTCATCTTCTGCTCTCTGTAACAGTCCTTCTGCACCTCAGGCAGAAACCTCTATTCTCTGCACGATCCTTCTGCATTCCAGTCTCCAACCACTGCTCTCTGTAACAGTCGTCCTGCACCTCAATCACCAACCTCTGCTCTCTGTAAGATCCTTCTGCAACCCAGCCTCAAAACTCTGCACTCTATAACAGTCCTTCTGCATCCCAGTCTCCAACCTCTGCTCTCTGTAGCAGGCATTCTGCACCCCAGTCTCCAAACTCTGCTCTCTGAAACAGTCCTTCTGCTCGCCAGTCTCCAACCTATGCTCTCGTTAACGGTCCTTCTGCACCCCAGGCTCCCACCTCAGCTTTCTGTATAATAATACTTCACCCAAGTATCCAACGTCTTCTCTGTGTAACAGTCCTTCTGCATCTCAGTCTCCAAACTCTGCTCTCTCTAACAGTCCTTCTGCACCCCAGTCTCCAACCTCTGCTTTCTGCAACATTCTTTCTGCACCCCAGTCTTTAACCTGTTCTCTCTGTAACAGTCCTTCTGCTCCCCAGTCTCCCACCTCTGCTCTCTGTATCGATCCTTCTGCAGCCCAGTCTCCACCTCTGCTCTCTGCAATGATTCTTCTGTAACTCTGTCTCCAACTTCTGCTGTTTTCAATGATCCTTCTGCACCTCACTCTTCAAACTCTGCTCTCTGTGACAGTTTTTGTGCAATTCAGTCTCCAACCTCTGCTCTCTGCAACCGTTCTTATGCACCCCAGTCTCCAACCTCTGCTCTCTGCAACGATCCTTCTGCACCCCAGTCTCCAACGTCTCCTCTCCTTTACACTCCTTCTGCACCCCAGTCTCCAAACTTTGTTCTCTGTAAGGTACTTCTGCAACCAGTTTCCAAACTCTGCTCTCTGTAACATTTTTTCTCCAACCCAGTCTCCAAACTTTGCTTTTTTAAACAGTCCTGCTGCAACCCAGTCTCCAACCTCTGTTCTCTGAAACAGTCCTTCTGCTCCCCAATTTCCAATCTCTGCTCTCTGTAACAGTCCTTCTGTACCCAGTCTCCAACTTCTGCACTCTGTAATGGTCCTTCTGCACCCTAGTCTCCAACCTCTGCCTTCTGTATCAGTCTTTTTTCACATCAGTCTCCAAACTCTGCTCTCTTTTACAGTCCTTCTGCACCTCAGTCTCCAAACTCTGCTTTCTGAAAGATCCTCTGCAACCAAGTCTCCAAATTCTGTTCTCCGTAACAGTCCTTCTGCACACCAGTCTCCAACCTCTGCTCTCTGCAGCGATCCTTTTTCATCCCAGTCTCCAACCTCTGCTCTTTGCAACAGTCATTCTGAGCCCCAGTCTCAAACATCTGCTCTCTGCAACAGTTCTTCTGCACCCCAGTCTTTAACATCTACTCTCTGAAACAGTCCTTCTACACCACTGTCCAAATGCAGAAGAATGAGACCTAAACTATCACTTACCCTGCAAAAAATCAACTCAAAATGCGTTAAAGACCCAGGCACTAGACCAGAAATTATGCAGTTTCTAGGTTAAAACAAAGTCAATACTCCAACCTACAGGCAGAGACAATGACTTTTTCAATAGCATGCCAAAGCTCAGGAGATAATACCAAAAGTTAGCTAATAGGATGGCATCAAATTAAGAAGGTTCTGCACAGCAAAGGAGACAATTAGAATATGAAGAGAGAACCTACAGAAAGGGAGAAAATCTTTATGAGGTGCTTTCCTAAAAGAAGATGAATATTCAGAATATTAATAAAGAACTCAAAAAACTTAACATCAAACCCACAATTATTAAATAACTCAATTATCAAATAACCCAATTACCAAATGGGAAACTAAATGAACTAATCAGACAAGTCTTAGAAGAAAATATGTGAGTTGCCAACAAATATATGAAAATACTTGCAAGTCAATACTACCCTGAGATTTCATCTCACTTCATTGACAAAAGCAACCACCAAGAATACAAACAGAACCCAGTGTGACAAGGAGAGAATTGGAGAGAAAGTAGCACTCTCACCCTGTTGGTGGGCATGTAAATAAGCACAACCACCACGGAAATCTGGATAGAGGTTCCTCAGGAGTAGCCATGGACCACCCTGTGACCCAGCTCTACCTCTGCTTGGTTTTTATCACAGCGGATTGAGGTCATCATACTATAATGACACATACATGCCCATGAACCAGCCGAGGTGACATCAGTGGACGAATGGATAAAGAACATCTGGTATATGCACACTGGAATTTCATTCAGCCATAAAGAAGAACGAAATTATGTCATGCTGGAAGATGGATGGATCTTCAGAACATTAAGGAAATTAAGCAACTCAGAAAGTTAAGGGCCGTATGTTTTTCCTCTGTTAAAGCTAGAGGGAGAAAAGGAAGGAAAGTTGGGAAGGGAGTCTCATCATGAAAGTTGAAGGAAGATCAGTAGAGTCAAGGCACCAGGGGAGGAGGTGAGGAAAAGAGAAATATTGGAATGATATTGGCCAAAGTTCACGGTTATTTTGTGTGCATGTTCAGATATGAGTCAGCAAATTCCACCATTATGGACCACTACAATGCACCAATGAAGTGTGAAAAGAAGAGTTTCATATTACATGGGACAGGCACTATTCTAGGAGGGTGCCCATTTTTTCCAATCTATAAATACCACGATCATTTACCACTGTCAAAAATCTCTACAGATTCGAATGTTCTGATCACTGCTCCACCACATGGCCTCTTCTACTTCAGGGTCCCCAATTCTCACTGAAATCAGGGAGCCCGTTTCAACGATGCCATCTGTTAATGTCTTCCCAGGCTGCCAAGGACAGCGGCTGTGGGTTTCACAAGGATCTGGTGCTGCCTTCTGAAGGCATGTCCATGAGGCCTTGGCAAAGGCTGGTGCTCCAGGCCCTCCTCCAGATCCAGCTGTGAGGCCAGAGAAGGAGTCACATAACACAACATCCAACACCTTATTTATTTCTGATCACCATCCTCTCCATTATTCCAGGATCATATTGGTCATTGAACTTAAGCAAACACTGAGTCCAGATTTCAGTCAATCAACCAAAGAGAGTCTAATAGGCACTCCCCGAGGCTCAGGAAGATCCTTGGCCCTAACATTTCTGGTGATTACGTCCCTGTGACTGCATTCAAGGTGAACCAGCAATATGTCCTGACTTCTTTGGTCTAGAAGACTGAAACAAATTCTCTTATATATTCTTAAGGCTCCTATTAACAAAATACAGTAAAATATTTACCTTTTATTTTGGTGTGACCCTTATACTCTACTGGGCTATATTTTATACTCTTACCTGAGGCGTTCTAAGATCAGACCCCAATTAAGAGTCTTGTGACAATGTGGGATGATTGATGAGCATCTTAAAAACAATTGGGCTGGGGATGTGGCTCAAGCAGTAGTGCGCTTGCCTTGCACGTGTATGGCCCGGGTTCGATCCTCAGCACCACATACCAACAAAGATGTTCTGTCCGCCGAGAACTAGAAAATGAATATTAAAAATTCTCTCTCTCTCTCTCTCTCTCTCTCTCTCTCTCTCTCTCTCTCTCTCTCTCACTCCCCCTCTCCTCTCCTCTCCTCACTCACTCTCTCTTAAAAAAAAAAAGACAACTGCCCAGGTAGAGTCACCACAGGGTCTTCAATTTAGGGAAAGCTAGTCTCCTCGCGGGAGGAGGGGCTGCTCCTGACAGCAAAGACGGTTAATGGAGATTTCAGGGTTCAAGGCTCTGAGATTTGTCTAATTCCACTGGTATTTTGCCATTCTAATTAACAGGGTCTCAATCATTCCTTATTAATGTCCTAATTGACATAAGAGAGACCTGGAGAAATTGTGAATTTATAATTTTCTTTGTACTTCTGCAATTTGGAGAATTGGATGTTTTATTCTGATATTAACCTTTATCAGTTTTCAGAGAGAAAATATTTCTGATGATCTGAACCTGACTTGAAGGAGGAATATAATGCTTGAAACTATCATTTTCTTTCTGTAAGTCTCCCACTCCAGTCAGTAACAGCAGTCTGTAGTCATGTTGTAATGTTCATTCCGAACCTGAAGGTCAATGGTGTTATTCCAAAGCTCAGTTTTCCATAGACATTTGATTACAGGCCACGATAACTTAAAGTCTCTGTTGGGTCATTGCACACTAGGAATTATCAGGGCTCTTTTTCCATGGGCTGTGACATCATCAACATATTCAATTCTCTCAGGTCAGACATCCAAACTACCTCCTCAGATCTGTTATATAGAACCATCTCTGATGTAAACCACTATTGTGGAGATGAAGAAGGACTCTTGATGTCTTAGGGTAGAGAAAGTTGACACAAAAAAAAGTTATAAAATGGTTGAGAGATCTGGAAAAATAAGGAAAATAGGGCAGGTGACACCACCCCATATATGGAAACCCTAACTTCCCTAGAAAGAGACGCTCATTACACGCTACTGTGACCCACATTCAGGAACAGCTGTCTAGGAGCCTGCACACACAGCTCCTGGCACCAAGGAGATTAGTTCCTGCCTCTACAGGGCTGGATTGCTGCTGATGCTATGGGATCCAAAAGAACCCACTTTCTTTCTTTCCTTTTTTTCACTCTGCCTAGTGTTTAGCTGATCATAACAGAACCTCCTAAAATGGAGGCCTGCAGCCAGGGGAGTGTGGGAAAGGAGGTTCTCGTACTTTCTGTCCCTCTGGTGTGGGGAGAACACAGAAAGACAGAGATGGTGCTGAACACCCACACAAGGTGTCCGACACACTTGATCCCGAAAGTGGGAAAAGGGTGTTTGTGAAAAAAGAGCAGAGAAAGGAGTCTCAGAGATTTTAAAAGCGGGAGTTGGAGTTGAAGCTCCAGATACAGACTCTAACCAGGGGCCTACAAGTCCCTGGGAGGCATCTTTTTTCAGATGACTGTATACTCCAGTTTGAAGATTGGTCTAGACTTTGATCGTGCAAAGGGATGCATAACTTTCAGCCATCTTCCTCAGAGCACTCTGAAGCTCATTGCTTCTCAGCCTGTGAATGATGGGGCTCAACAGGGGGCTCACCACACAGAACAGCACAAAGAAAAGGGTGTCCATGTCCAGCCTTCTCTGGGCCTGTCATAGTGGAAGTTGGCTGTTCAATAGAAGACCACCACGACAGTGAGGGAAGATGCACAGGTGGAGAAGGCCTTCCTCCTGCCCTAGGAAGAGGGAATCCCCAGGATGGCCATTATGATGAGTGCGTAGGAGCCTGCAGTGAAGAGGCAGGGGCTCAGGCCTATGGTGGCACTGACCACGTGGAGCGCAGACTCATTGACAGAGGTGTCTGAGCAGGAGAGCTTCAGGAGCAATGGGTTGTTACAGAGAAAGTGGCTGAACTGGTGGAGCCCACACAGAGTGAGTGTGATGGCCAGCACCGTGTTTGTGACAAAATTCACCAGCCCACACAGCCAGGACCCAGTCACCAGGCCAACACAGACCTTCACACTCATGATGACTGGGTACTGAGGAGGACGGCAGGTGGCCACACAGCATTCATACTTGCCACACAGCCAGTAAGACGCCTTCTGTGCTAGCACTTGTCACAAAGAAGAAGATCTGCGAAAGGCAGCCCTCATAAGAAATGGCCTTCTTCTCCCAGAAGAAGTTCATCAGCAGTACTGGGAGGGTGGTGGATGTTTAGCAGACGTCCAAGAAGCTCAAATTGCTGAGGAATAGGTACATTGAAGTGTGGAAACCAGGACTGACTATGGTGGCCACTATTATGAGCATGTTCCCCAGGAGAGTGGTCAGGTAAATGACCAGAAAGAGCAGAAAAAAACAGCCCTGTAGGTTGGAGTGGTTGGAAATCCCAAGATTATGAATTCAGTGACAAATGATTGATTTCTCATTTCCAATGTTGTCATAGCTACAAAACAGAGAAAAAGAGACCATGATGAAAATGGACTGAGAGCACCCCAAACAGGCTTGTTAATCTGCAGCAACATGGCAAATAATATCGAATGAAAATCAGCCTGGAGACTGATAACCTGTGGGACTGGTCTCAGGGAATCAGACCCATGGAGCCGCACTAATTTGCAGGGGTGATGGTCGGTGGGAGTAACCAAAGAATTTCTAGAAGCCAACAAAAAGCCATTCGACCTCATCATGGTGTGAAGTCATTTCTCACTGTCTCAGTAATCTCTGTCTTCTATTGTCCTTTTATGTAAACATAGTATTTTTGGAGAAGTTCATTTTCATTGCAAATGTTAAGAAAAAATTTTACAAAGCAGAGTCATCATCTGCAGAAGCAGTCGGTATTGCCTTCAGTGTTTTCCAATGTAGAGTTTTTCTCATTTTACATCAATCTTGATCTCTGTGTTCGGAAAGGGAGAAGTTAACTATTCCTGTACAATGCTGAAATTATCAGGGCCAGAGCAAACTAGAAGAAAGAAGTTGATGAAGTGGGGTTTGACTGGCTATCTTAAGTATACAGTGAAGATCAGTGGAGTAGAAGGAGAATGAGAGGGCGGAGAGGTTTGGGAAGGGAGGAAATGTGAAAAGTCTTTACACAGATCATCTTATGTGCACATGGAAGTCTAAAACAGGGGACTGCACCTGTATGTATATGTAGAAAGCACCAGTCAGAAATTAACAGATAAATGACCCAAAGAAAGATCAGTAGAGAAAGGAGAATGGGGGTGGGAAGGGGAGGGAGATGGGGGGTGGGGACGGAATAGATTAAAAAAGATTCCATGCACATAGGATCTTTTCTGAATCAACCCAACTTCTATGTATAACTATTATGCTCTAATAAAAAATTTAAGAAGATGACATGATCCTATCAGCAAAGAGTGAGATTTGAATTCTTCTTGACCTATGTGTATACTTTTAATTTCTTTCTTTTGTCCAATGGCTCTGGCAATTTCAAGGATGAAGTTTAATAGAAGTGGTGAAAGAGGGGGCACCCTGTCTGCTTCCAGTTTTTAGAGTGAATGCTTTTAACCTTTCTCCACTTAGAATGATGCTGCCTTGGGTTTAGCATAGATAGCTTTGACAATGCTTTTACAAAGTTCCTTCTGTCCCTAGTGTTTCTACTGTTTTGACAGGTAGGGGTGCTATATTTTGTTAAATGATTTTTCTGCATTAAATAAACTTAATCTCTCCCCTTTGGCTAAACATTCAGATCATCTCCAGTCCTATGATATTTTAATGAACATTTTCCTACATAACCATTAGTGACTATTTCAAATTATCTCTTCAGAATAAAATTTATATCTGACATAAAAGATTTTGTTGTGCATTTTCTATTTAAAACTAGCTCATGGAAGAAATTATATTAAGTGAAATAAGCCAGACACATAAAGAGAAATAACAGTTTTTCACTTCTTTGTGGAAGCTAAAAAGTTGATCTCAAGAAGTAGGGAGTAGAGTGGTGGTTATTGGAGCCTGGGAGAGAATCACAAAAATCATTGTGAGTCTGATTTCTCAAAGACGCATGTGAAGGTCTATCTGAAACATGCCCTCTGAGTGTGGTCTTTAAAAAAAATAAGAGTGGATTTCTAACAGGGTCCACAGAAAATCTCTCTTTTTTCCTCAGTGGGCAGCAGGAGGTCCATGGGTGTGGCTGCCTAGGAGCTTGCTGTGGTGTGCAAATGGGCAGGACCAGGATGGCTAGAGAATCTCAATAATCACTAGTAGACCACATTCTAGGTGAGGGCAGGCTGGAAACAGGCCATTCAGAAAGAAATGGCTTGAGCTATGAAAATGACAGAATCTGTGGATTTAGGAAACGGTTGTGGGTCCAATCGACTCATAACACCTACTCCCTGGGTCAGTCCACGGTTGCCACAGTTACCACAGGCCTGACAAGAACAACCCAGAGGGGGAGATGCACTCTTGCCTCCTGGCTTGGAGGTTTGGTCTGGGGCCAGCTGACCCATTGCTGCTGGCCTGAGATGAGGTGGGACGCCGAGGTGGAAGGGAACAAGGGGGGAAGCGTCCCTAGCTCATGGCAGCCAGAAGGTTGGGGCGGGGGAGGGGACCAGAGGAGACAGTTCGGAGGGGACAAGATGTGATTCCCCAGGGCATGTCCCAAGCCACACTCCACCTGCCCGCACTCCTCTCAGTACAGTGGGCCTTTCAGATAATTAACCCACAAAATGGATGGATCCACAGATTATGTCACAATTCTCACAGTCTAATCATTTCACCTCTGAACACTGCTACTCTGGCTGACCCTGAGCTTTTGGTGGGGGGAATACCTTATTTCTAAGCCATAATAGTCTCTACAGTCCATGTGCTTTGGTTAGAATACCTTCATGTAGTCAGGGAGAGTAATCGGGTGCCAAAACAAGATTAAAAAGAAATATCTGATAACTGAAGTTGTGACATTTAGAGCTTGTGGAAAAGCTCTGAAGAGGAGCCCTGGTTGGAGCACTTTAAAGTCCTAGTGACAAGGACACAAGAGGACACTTGGTCTGTGGGGTAGCTGAGTGGCAGTGGGATCACTCATTAAAACATAAAAAAAATGAGTAGGAGCGTGTCTGGGGAGAGGAAAGAAGGAAAGGAGGTTGGGCCTGGAGTCTGGGTACCTCTGGGGTCTCCCCAAAGAGATTCCAGGAGGCAGCGGGACAGGTTCCCAGGAGATAGGCCTGGAAATCATGGCTTAGAGTGACTGTGGAAGTCACAGGTGCTCACAAAGCCAAAAGAGAGCAGGGTGAGGAGAGAGGGCCTGATGGACTGTGCGGAAAAAAGGTGTCCAGAAGGAGACTCACCAGCTATTAGCAATCATTCTGCACCACAGTGTCAAAGCTCTGCTATCTGTACCAGGCCTTCTGCACACCAGTCTAAAACATCTGCTCTCTATAACAGTCCTATGCACTCCAGTCTACAACCTCTGCTCCATGCAACAATCCTTCTCCACCTCAGTCTCCAAGTTCTGCTCTCTGAAACACTCTTTCTGAACCCCAGTCTCGAACATCTGCTCTCTGCAACAGTCCTTCTGCACCTCAGTCTGAAAATTCTACTCTCTGCAACAATCATTCTGCACCCCAGTCTCCAACCTCTGCTCTCTGTAACAGTCCTTCTACACCTCAGTCTCCAAACTCTGCTCTCTATAATATCCTTCTGCACACCAGTCTCCAAACTGAGATATCTGTAACAGGCCTTCTGAATCCCAGTCTCCAACCTCTGCTCCCTGCAAGAAAACTTCTGCACCCCAGTCTCCAAGTTCTGCTCTGAAAGAGTCCTTCTAGACCCCAGTCTCGAACATCTGCTCTCCGCAACAGTCCTTCTGCACCTATGTCTGAAAACTCTGCTCTCTGCGACAATCATTCTGCAAACCAGTCTCCAACATCTACTCTCTGTAACAGTCCTTCTGCACCTCAGTCTCCAAACTCTGCTTTCTATAATATCATTCTGCACACCAGTCTCCAAACTGTGATATCTGTAACAAGCCTTCTGGAGCCCAGTCTCCAACCTCTGCTTTCTGTAAAAGGCCTTAAGCACCCCAGTCTCCAAACTCTGCTCTTTGTAACACGCCTTCTTCACCCCAGTCTCCAGCCTCTTCTTTCTGAAACGATAATTCTGCACCCCAGTCTCCAACCTCTGCTCTCTGTAACAGTCCTTCTATACCTCATTCTCCAAACTCTGCTCTCTGTAACAGTCCTTCCGCACCCCAGTCTCCAAACTCTGCTTTGTGTATCAGTCGTTCTGCAACCCAGTCTCCAAACTCTGGTCTCTGTTACAGTCCTTCTGCACCTCAGTCTCCAAACTCTGCTCTCTGTAACAATCATTGTGCACCCCAGTCACAAATCTATGCTCTCTGCAACATTTCTTCTGCAACCCAGTATCCAACCTATGCTCTCTGTAACTGTCCTTATGCACCCAAGTCTCCAACCTCTGCTCTCTTTAAGATCCTTCTGCACCTCAGTCTCCAACCTCTGCTCTCTGTAACGATTCTTCTGCACCTCAGTCTCCAACCTCTGCTCTCTGTAACAGTACTTCTGCATCCCAGTCTCCAACATCTTCTCTGTGCAATGATCCTTCTTCTCCCCAGGCTCCACCCTCTGCTCTCTGCAATGGTTCTTCTGCACCCCAGTTTCTAAACTCTGTTCTTTGTAACAGTCCTTCTGTACCGCAGTCTCCAACCTCTTATCTCTGTAACGGTCCTTCTGCACCCGAGTTGCAAAACTCTTCTTTCTATAATAGTGCTTTTGCACCTCAGACTCCAACTTATGCTCTCTGTAACAGTCCATCTGCACCTCAATCTGAAACCTCTACTCTCTGCAATGATCCTTCTGCACCCCAGTCTTCGAACTGTGCTATCTATAACAGTCCTTTTACACCCCAGTCTCAAAACTCTTCTCTCTGTAACAGGCCTTCTGCACTCCAGTCTCCAACCTCTTATCTCTGCAACGATCTTTCTGCACCACAGTCTGCTTTCTCTATCAGTTCTTCTGCACCCCAGTCTCCAACCTCTGCTCTCTGTAACAGTTCTTATGCACCTCAGTCTAAAACCTCTGCTCTCTGTAACTGTTCTTCTGCACCCCAGTCTCCAACATCTGATCTCTGTAAATATTGTTCTCCACCATATGCTCCAACCTCTGCTCTCCTCAATGATCATTCCGCACCTGAGTCTCCAACCTCTGCTGTCTGCAACGATCCTTCTGCACCTCAGTCTTCAACAACTGGTCTCTGTTACAGTCCTTATGCAGCTCAGTCTCCAACCTATGCTCTCTGTAAGATACTTCTGCACACCAGTCTACAACATCTTCTCTCTGCAATGATCCTTTAGAACCCCAGTCTCCAACGTCTGCTCCCTGTAACAGTCCTTCTGTACAGCAGTTTCAAAACTCTGCTCTCTGTAACAGTCCTACTACACCCCAGTCTCCAACCTCTACTTCCTCTATTAGTCTTTCTGCACCCCAGTATTCAAACTCTGATCACTGTAACAGTTTTTCTGCACCTCAGTCTCCAAACTCTACACTCTGCAACAGTCCTCTGCACCCCAGTCTCCATCCTCTGCTCTCAGTAACAGTTCTTCTGCACCCCAATCTCCAAACTCTGCTCTCTGAAACACTCCTTCTGCACTCCAGTCTCCACACTGTGATCTCTGTAACAATTCGTCTGGACATCAGTCTCCAACCTCTGCTCTATACAACGTTCCTTCTGCTCCTCAGTCTCCAAACACTACTCTCTGAAAAAGTCCTTCTGCACCTCAGTCTTCAAACTCTGCTCTCTGTAAGCTTCTTCTGCAACCAATTCTCCAAACTCTGCTCTCTGTAACAGTCCTTCTGCACCCCAATCTCCAAAGTCTGCTCTCTGTAACAGGCCTTCTGCTTCCCGGTCTTATAACTCTGCTCTCTTAATAGGCCTTCTGCACCCAAGTCTCCAACCTCTGCTCTCTGCAGCGATCCTTCTGCACCCCAGGATCCAACATCTGCTCTCTGCAACAGTACTTCTGCACCTCAGTCTGAAAACGCTGCTCTCTGCAACAATCATTCTGAACCCCAGTCTTAAACCTCTGCTCTTGTAACACTTCTTCTGCACCTCTGTCTCCAAAATGATCTCTGTAAGATCCTTCTGCAACCCAGTCTCGAAACTGAGCTATCTGTAACAGTCCTTCTGCAACCGAGTCTCCAACCTCTGCTCTCTGCAACAGTCTTTCTGCACCCCAGTCTTCAACCTCTACTCTCTGTAAGATCCTTCTGCACCACAGTCTTTGAGCTCTTCTCTCTGTATCAGTCCTTCTACACCCAGGTTTCCAAACTCTGCTCTCTGCAATATTTCTTCTGCACCCGAGTCTCCAAACTGTGCTCTCTGTAACAGTCCTTCTGCACCCCAGATTCCAACATCTGCTCTCTGCAATGATTCTTCTTCTAACCAGTCTCCAAACTCTGCTGTCTGTAAAAGTCCTTTTGTATCGCAGACTCCAACCTCTTCTCTTTGCAACGGTCCATCTGCTCCCCAATTGCCAACCTCTACTTTCTGAAACAGTTTTTCTGAACCTCAGACTCCAACCTCTGCTCTCTGTAACAGACCTTCTAATACTCAGTCTGAAACCTCTGCTGTATGCAACAATTCTTCTAAACCCCAGTCTCCAAACTATGCTATCTGTAACAATACTTTCGCACCCCTGTCTCCAACATCTGCTCTCTGTAACAGGTCTTCTGCAACTCAGTCACCAAAGTCTGCTCTCTGCAACAGTCCTTCTACACCCCAGTCTCCAACCTCTGCTCTCTGTAAGATCCTTCTGCAGCCCGTTTTCCAAACTTTGCTCTCTGTAACAGTCATTCTGCACCTCAGTCTCCAACCTCATCCCTCTGCAATGGCCCTTCTGCACCCCAGTATCCAACCTCTGTTCTCTGCAACAGTCATTCTGCACCCAAGTCTCAAACCTCTGCTTTCTGCTACAGTCCTTCTGCACCCCTGTCTCCAATTTCTGCTGTCTGCAACATCTCTTCTGCACCCAGTCTTTAAACTGTGCTCTCTGTAACTATCATACTGCACCCCGGTCTCCAAACTCTGCTCTCTATAGCGACACTTCTGCACCTCAGTCTCCAACCTCTGCTGTCTGCCATGATCCTTCTGCACCCCAGTCTCCAACGTCTGTTTTCTGCAACAGTGCTTGTGACCCCAGTCTCCAGCCTCTGCTCTCTGTAACATCCTTCTGCACCTCACTTTCCAAACTCTGCTCTAGGTGACATTCCTCTGCACCCCAGTCTCCAGCCTCTGCTCTCTGTAACAGTACTTCTGTACCGCAGTCTCAATCTCTGCTCACGACAACATTTCTTCTGCACCCCACTCTCCAAACTGTGCTCTCTGTAACTGTCTTTTTGACCCCAGTCTCCAACCTCTGCTTTCTGTAACGATCCTTCTGCACCTCAGTCTCCAACCTCTGCTCTCTGCAACGATCCTTCTGCACCTCAGTTTCCAACCTCTGCTCTGCAACGATCCCTCCAAACCCCAGTTTCAAACCTCTGCTAAAAACTTGGCTCTCTGCAAAAATCCTTCTGCATCCTAGTTTCCAAACTTTGCTCTCTGTAACAGTTCTGCTGAGCCTCAGTCTACAAAATGCTTTCTGTAAGATTCTTCTGCAACCAAGTCTCAAAATTGTGCTATCTATAACAATACTTCGGCACCCCAGTCTGCAAACTCTGCTCTCTGTAACAGTCTTTCGGCACCCCAGTCATCAACCTCTGCTCTCTGTAACAATCCTTCTGCACCTCAATCTCCAACCTCTGCTCTCTGCAACGGTTCTTCTGCACCCCAGTCTCCACACTCTGTTCTCTACAACAGTCCTTCTGCACCCCAGTCTCCAACCGCTGCTCTCTGCAACAGTCCTTGTGCATCCCAGTCTCCAACATCTGCTCTCTGTATCAGTCATTTTACACCTCAGTCTCCAACCTCTGCTCTCTGCAGCAATCCTTTTACACCCCAGTAACCAAAATCTGCTCTGTGTAACGATCCTTCTGCACCTTAGTTTCCAACCTCTGCTCTCTGCAACGATCATTCTGCAACCCAGTCTCTAACCTCTGATCTCTGTATCAGTCCTTTTGCAACCCTGTCTCCAACCTCTGCTCTCAGTAGCATTTCTTCTGCACCCCAATCTCCAAACTCTGCTCTCTGTAACACTCCTTCTGCACCCCAGTCACCACCCTCTACTCTCTGTAAAAGTCCTTGTGCACCTCAGTCTTAAACCTCTGCTCTCTGTAAGATCCTTCTGCAACCCATTATCCAAACACTGCTCTCTGTAACAGTCTTCTGCACCCCAGTCCCCAAACTCTGCTCTCTGTAACAGGCCTTCTGCACCCCAGTCTTTAAACTCTGCTCTATGTAACAGGCCTTCTGCACCCCAGTCTCCAACCTGTGCTCTCTGCAGCAATCCTTCTGCACCCCAGTCTCCAAACTCTGCTCTCTGTTTCAGTCCTTCTGCACCCCAAGATCCAACATCAGCTCTCTGAAACAGTCCTTCTGCACCTCAGTCTGAAAACACGGCTCTCTGTAAAAATCCTTCTGCACCCGAGTTTCCAAACTTTGCTGTATGTAACAGTCCTTCTGAACCTCAGTCTACAAAGTGCTCTTTGTAAGATCCTTCTGCAGCCCAGTCACGAAATTGTGCTATCTTTAACAGTCCTTCTGCACCCCAGTCTATAAACTCTGCTCACTGTAACAGGCGTTCTGCACCCCAGTCTCCAATGTCTGCTCTCTGTAACATGCCTTCTTCACCACAGTCTCCAACCTCTGCTCTCTGCAAATGTCTTATTATACCCCAGTATCTAACATCTGCTCTCTGCAACGATCTTTCCGCATCTCAGTCTCCAACGTCTGCTATCTGGAACAGTCCTTCTACACCCCAGTCGCCAACCTGTGCTCTCTGCTACAGTCCTTCTGCACCCCGTTCTCCAAACTCTGCTCTCTGCAACATTTCTTCTGTACCTTACTCTCCAACCTGTGCTCTCTGAAACTATCCTACTGCACCCTGGTCTCTAAACTCTGCTCTATGTAGCTATCCTTCTGCACCTGAGTCTCAAACCTCTGCTCTCTGCAACGATCCTTCTGCATCCCAGTCTCCCAAATCTGCTCTCTGCAATGGTCCTTCTGCACCCCAGTCTCCAAATTCGGCTCTCTGTAATAGTCCTTCTGTACAGCAGTCTCCAACCTCTTCTATCTATAACCGTCCTTCTGCACCCCAATTTCCAAACTCTGCTCTCTGTAACAGTCCTTTTAGCCTCAGTCTGAAACTTCTGCTCTCTGTAACAATCCTTCTAAACCCAAGTCTCCAAACTGTGCTATCTGTAACAATCCTTCTGCTCCCCAGTCCCCAATATCTGCTCTTTATAACTGGTCTTCTTGAACCCAGTCTTCAAACTCTGCTCTCTGTAACAGGAGTTCTGCACCCCAGTCTCCAAACTCTGCTCTCTGCAACGATCATTCTTCACCTCAGTCTCCAACCTCTGCTCTCTGCAACAGTCCTTCTGCCCCCCAGTCTCCAACCTCTGCTCTCTGAAACAATTTTTCTGCACCTCAGTCTCCAAACTCTGCTCTCTGCAACAGTTCTTCTGCACCCCAGTCTCCACACTCTGTTCCCTGAAACAGTCCTTCTGCACCCCAGTCTTCAACCTCTGCTCTCTGCTACAGTATTTCTGCAACCCAGTCTCCAACATCTGCTCTCTGTATCAGTCCTTTTGTACCTCAGTCTCCAAACTCTGCTCTCTGCAGCACTTCGTTTACACGCCAGTAACCAAAATCTGCTCTGTGTAACGATCCTTCTTCACCTTAGTTTTCAACCTCTGCTCTCTGAAACGATTTTTCTGCACCCCAGTCTCCAACCTCTGATCTCTGTATCAGTCCTTCTGCACCACAGTCTCCAAACTTTGCTCTCTGCCAAAGTCCTTATGCACCCAAGTCTTCAAACTCTGCTGTCTACAACATTTCCTCTGCACCACAGTCTCCAAACTGTGCTCTTTGTAACAGTCTTTCTCCACCCCAGTCTCCATCATCTGCTCTCTGCAACAATCCTTCCTCTATCCAGTCTCAAAACTCTGCTCTCTGTAAAAGTCCTTTTGTATCGCAGTAAAATCTCCAACCTCATCTCTCTGCAACGGCCCTTCTGCACACCAGTGTCCAACCTCTGTTCCCTGCAGCAGTCCTTCTGCCCCCTAGGCTACAAACTCTGCTCTCTGTAACAATCCTTCTGCACCCCTGTCTCCAAACTCTACTTTCCGTATCAGTTATTCTGCATCACAGTCTGAAACCTCTGTTCTCTGTATCAGTCCTTCTGCACTTCAGTCTCCAAACTCTGCTCTCCACAACAGTCCTTCTGCACCCCAGTGTCAAACTTCTGCTCTGTGCAAAAGTCCTTCTACACACCAGTCTCCAACATCTGCTCTCTGCAATGATCCTTCTGCATCCCCTTCTCCAATGCCTGCTCTCTGCAACAGTCATTCTACACCCCAGTCTCCAACCTCTGCTCTCTGCTACAGTCCTTCTGCACCCCAGTGTCCAACCTCTGCTCTCTTCAACATTTTTTCTGCACTCCAGTCTCTAACCTGTGCTCTCTGTAACTATCCTACTGCACCCCAGTCTCCAAACTCTGCTCTCTGTAGCAATCATTCTGCACCTCAGTTTGCAACCTCTGCTCTCTGCAACGAACCTTCTGCACCCAGGTCTCAAACATCTGTTCTCTGCAACAGTCATTCTGACCCCAGTCTCCAGCCTCTGCTCTCTGTAACATTCTTCTCCACCCCAGTTTCCAATCTCTGCTCTAGGTGACATTCCTTCTACACCCCAGTCTCTACTCTCTGCTCTTTGTAACAGTACTTCTGTACCACAGTCTCCAATCTCTGATCACTGCAACATTTCTTCTGCACCCCAGTCTCCAAACTGTGCTCTCTGTAACTGTCTTTCTGATCCCAGGTTCCAACCTCTGCTCTCTGTTATGATCCTTCTGCACCTCAGTCTCCAAGGTCTGCTTTCTGCAACTATCCTTCTGAACCACAGTTTCCAAACTCTGCACTCTATAACAGTCATTCTACACCTATTCTTCAACCTCTTCTCTCTGTAACAATTTTTCTGCACCTCAGTCTCCAAACTCTGCTCTCTGTAACAGTCTTTCAGCCCCTCAGTATCCAACCTCTGCTCTCTGTAACAGGCTTACTGCACCCCAGTCTCCAACCTCAGCTCTCTGTAATAGTTATTTTACACCCCAATCTCGAAACTCTGCTCTCTATAACAGTCTTTTAAACCGCAGTCTCCAACTTCTTTTCTCTGCAACGATCCTTTTGAACCTCAGTCTCAAACCTCTGCTCTCTACAACAGTCCTTCTGCACCCCAGTCGTCAGACTCTGCTTTTTGTAAGATCCTTTAGCATCACTTTCTCCAAACTCTCCTCTCTGTAACAGTCCTCCTGCACCCCAGTATCCAAACTCTGCTCTCTGTAAAAGTCATTCTGCACCTCAGTCTCCAACCTTTGCTCTCTGTAATGGTCCTTCTGTAACGCAGTCTCCAACCTCTGCTCTCTGTATCAATCCTTCTTCACCTCAGTCTCCAATGTCTGGTCTCTGTAACAGTCCTTCTGCACCCTAGTCTCCAACATGTGCTATCTACAACAGTCCTTCTTCACCAAAGTCTCCAAACTCTGCTCTCTCTAACAGTCCTTCTTTACTGCAGTCTCCAAACTCTTCTCTCTATAACGGTCCTGCTGCACCCCAATTGCTGACCTCTGCTTTCTGTAACAGTCCTTCTGCACCTCAGATTCCAAACTTTGCTCTCAGTATGAGTCCTTCTAAGCCTCAGTCTTAGAAGGACTCATACTGAGTCCTTCTAAGACTGATTGCTGATTGTTGCTGTCTGCAACAATCCATCCGCACCCCAGTTTCCAAACTCTACTCTCTTTAAAAAGTCTGCTTTACCCCAGTCTCCAAACTCTGCTCTCTGTAACAGGCCTTCTGCACCCGAATCTCCAATCTCTTCTCTCTGCAAAGATCCTTCTGCACCTCAGTCTCCAATAACTGCTCTCTGCAACAGTCCTTCTAAACCGCAGTCTCCAACCTCTGCTCTCTGCAATGATCTTTCTGCATCCCAGTCTCCAAAACTGCTCTTTGCAACAGTCATTCTGCACCCCAGTCTACAACCTCTGCTCTCTGCAGCATTTCTTCTGCACCCAAGTCTCCAACCTGTGCTCTCTGTAAGTGTCCTGCTGCACCCCACTCTCCAAACTCTGCTCTCTGTAGCGATCCTTTTGCACCTCATTTTCCAACCTGGGCTCTCTGCAACTATCCTTCTGCACCCCAGTCTCCATCCTCTGCTCTCTGTAAGAATCCTCCTGCACCCCAGTCTCCAACTTCTCCTCTTTGTAAAAGTCCGTCTGCACCTCAGTCTCCAAGTTCTGGAATCTGTAACAGTCCTTCTGCACCCCAGTCTCAAACCTCTGCACTCAGAAATAATCCTTCTGAACCTCAGTCTCCAACCTCTGCTCTCTAGAACACTCCTTCTATACCCCAGTCTCCATAATCTACTCTCTGCAAAGATCCTTCTGCACCTCAGTCTCCAATAACTGCTCTCTGCAACAGTCCTTCTAAACCGCAGTCTCCAAACTCTGCTCTCTGCAATGATCTTTCTGCATCCCAGTCTCCAAAACTGCTCTTTGCAACAGTCATTCTGCACCCCAGTCTACAACCTCTGCTCTCTGCAGCATTTCTTCTGCACCCAAGTCTCCAACCTGTGCTCTCTGTAACTGTCCTGCTGCACCCCACTCTCCAAACTCTGCTCTCTGTAGCGATCCTTTTGCACCTCATTTTCCAACCTGGGCTCTCTGCAACTATCCTTCTGCACCCCAGTCTCCATCCTCTGCTCTCTGTAAGAATCCTCCTGCACCCCAGTCTCCAACTTCTCCTCTTTGTAAAAGTCCGTCTGCACCTCAGTCTCCAAGTTCTGGAATCTGTAACAGTCCTTCTGCACCCCAGTCTCAAACCTCTGCACTCAGAAATAATCCTTCTGAACCTCAGTCTCCAACCTCTGCTCTCTTTAATTGTCCTTATGCACCCCAGTCTTCAACATCTGCTCTCTGCAACGATCCTACTTCTCCCCAGGCTCAAACCTCTGCTCTCTGCAAAGGTCCTTCTACATCTCAGTTTCCAAAATCTTCTCTCTGTAGCAGTCCTTCTGCACCTCAGTCTCCAAACTCTGCTCTCTGAAACAGTTCTTCTGCACCCCTGTCTCCAACCTCTGCTCTCAGTAACAGTCCTTCTGCACCCCAATCTCCAAACTCTGCTCTCTGTAACACTCCTTCTGCACCCCAGTCTCCACCCTCTACTCTCTATAAAAGTCTTTCTGCACCTCAGTCTCCAACCTCTGCTCTCTGTAAGATTTTTTTGCAACCCATTCTCCAAACGCTGCTCTCTGTAAGAGTCTTCTGCACACCAGTCTCCAAACTCTGCTCTCTGTAAAAGGCCTTCTGCAGCCCAGTCTTCAAACTCTGCTCTCTGTAACAGGCCTTCTGCACCCCAGTCTCCAATATCTGCTCTCTGCAATGATCCTTCTTCTACCCAGTCTCCAAACTCTGCTCTATGTAAACGTCCTTTTGTATCACAGTCTTCAACCACTGCTCTTTGTGACGGTCCATCTGCTCCTTAATTGCCAACCTCTGCTTTCTGTAACACTCCTCCTGCACCTCAGTCTCCAAACTCTTCTCTCTGCAACGATTTTTCTACACCTAAGTCTCCAAACTCTGCTGTCTGTAAAAGTCCTTCTGCACCTCAGTCTCCGTCATTTGCTCTCTGTAATTGTCCTTCTGCACCCCAGTCTAAAATTACTGCTCTCTGTAACAATCCTTTTTCACCTCTATCTCCAACGTCTGCTCTCTGTAATAGTCCTTATGCACCCCAGTCTCCCACATCTGCTCTCTGCAACGGTCCTTCTGCACCCCAGTCTCCAAACTCTGCTCTCTGTAGCAGTCCTTCTGTATGGCAGTCTCAAAGCTCTTCTCTCTATAACGGTCCTTCTGCACCCGAATTTCCAACCTCTGCTCTCTGTAACAGTCCTTCTATGCCTCAGTCTGAAACTTCTGCTCTCTGCAACAATCCTTCTAAACAACAGTCTTCAAACTGTGCTATCAGTAACAATCCTTCTGCACCGCAGTCTCTAACATCTGCTCTCTGTAACAGTTTTTCTGCAACCCAGTCTCTAAACTCTGGTCTCTGTAACAGGCCTTATGTACCCCATCTCCAACATCTTCTCTCTGCAAAAGTCCTTCTACACCCCAGTTTCCAACGTCTGCTCTCTGCAACAGTCCTTCTTCCCTCCAGTCTCTGACCTCTGCTCTCTGTAAGTTCCTTCTGCCCCCCTATCTCCAAACTTTGCTCTCTGTAACAGGCATTCTACACCTCAGTCTCCAACCTCATCTCTCTTCAATGGCCCTCCTGCACCCCAGTATCCAAACTCTGTTCTCTGCAGCAGTCCTTCTGCACCCCAAACTACAAACATTGATCTCTGTACCAGTCATTCTGAACCCCAGTCTAATACCTCTGCTCTCTGTAGCAGTCCTTCTGCACCTGAGTCGCCAAACTCTGCTCTCCGCAACAGTACTTCTGCACCCCAGTCACAAAACTCTGCTCTGTGCAAAAGTCCTTCTACACACCAGTCTCCAACATCTGCTCTCTGCAACGATCCTTCTGCATCCTAGTCTCCAACCTCTGCTCCCTTCAACATTTCTTCTGCATCCCAGTCTCCAACCTGTACTCTGTAACTATCCTACTGCACCCCGGTCTCCAAACTCTGCTCTCTGTAGCGATCCTTCTGCACCTCAGTCTCCAACCTCTGTTCTCTGCAATGATCCTTCTGCACCAGAGTCTCCAACGTCTGTTCTCTGCAACAGTCCTTCTTACCCCAGTGTCCAGCCTCTGCTCTCTGTAACATCCTTCTACACCCCAGTCTTCACCCTCTGGTCTTTGTAACAGTACTTCTGCACTGCAGTCTCCAACATCTTTTCTCTGCAACGATACATCTGAATCTCAGTCTCAAATCTCTGCTCTCTGCAACAGTCCTTCTACACCCAAGTCTCCAGACTCTGCTCTTTGTAAGATCCTTTTGCATCCCTTTCTCCAACCTATCCTCTCTGTAACAGTCCTTCTGCACCCCAGTATCCAAACTCTGCTCTCTGTAAAAGTCATTTTGCATCCCAGTCTCCAACAACTGCTCTCTGCAACAGTCCTTCTGCACCCCAGTCTACAACCTCTGATCGCTGCTACAGTACTTCTGAACCCCAGTCTTCAACCTCTGCTCTCTGCAACATTTCTTTTGCACCCACGTCTCCAACCTGTGCTCTCTGTAACTGTCCTGCTGCAACCCAGTCTCCAACCTCTGTTCTCTGTAGCGATCCTTCTGCACCTCATTCTCCAACTTCTGCTCTTTTCAACGATCCTTCTGCACCCCAGTTTCCATTCTCTGCTCTCTGTAAGAATCCTTTTGCACCTCAGACTCCAACCTCTCCTCTCTGTAACAGTCCTTCTAAGCCTCAATCTGAAACCTCTGCTTTCTACATCGATCCTTCTACACCCAAATCTCCAAACTGTGCTATCTCTAACAATCCTTCTGCACCCAAATCTCCAGCATCTGCTCATTGTAACAGGTCTTCTGCTACACAGTCTCCAAACTCTGCTCTCTGTAACAGTCCTTCTGCACCTCAGTCTCCAACCTCATCACTTTGCAACGGACCTTCTGTTCTCCCATCTCCAACCACTGCTCTCTGCAAAGATCATTCTGCATCCCAGTCTTCAAACTCTGCTCTGCAACAGTCCTTCTGCACCCCATACTCCAAGCTCTGCTCTCTGTAATAGTCCTTCTGCACATCAGTGTTCAAAATCTGCTCTCTGTAACAATCTTTCTGCACCTCAGTCCCCAACCTCTGCTTTCTGCAATGATCCTTCTGCACCAGAGTCTCGAACCTCTGCTCTCTTTAACAGTTCTTCTGCACCTCAGTCGCCAACCTCTCCTCTCTGTACCAATCTTTCTGCACCTCAGTCTCCAACTTCTGCTCTTTGTAACAGGCCTTCTACACCCCAGTCTCCAACCTCTGCTCTCTGTAACATTTTTTCTGCACCACAGTCTCGAACCTCTGCTATGTGTATCACTCCTTCTGCACCATAGTCTCCATCCTCCGCTCTCTGTAAGAATTTTTCTGCACCCCAGTCTCAAACGTCTGCTCTTTTTAAAAGTTCTACTGCACCTCAGTCTCCAACCTCTGCTCTTACTAACGGTTTTTCCGCACCCCAGTCTCTAACCTCTGCTCTCTGTAACGATCCATTTGCAACTCAATCTCCAACCTCTGCTCTGTGTAACAGTACTTCTGCACCCTAGACTCCAACATCTGCTCTCTGAAAGGATCCTTCTTCTACCCAGTCTCCAACCTCTACTCTCTGTAACAGTTTTTTTGTATCACAGTCTCCAAACTCTTCTCTTTGTAACGGTCCTTCTGCTCCCAATTGCCAGCCTCTGCTTTCTGTAACAGTCTTTCCAGACCCCAGTCTCCAGAATCTGCTCTCTAGAAGATCATTTTTCATCACAATCTCCAAACTCTGCTCTTTGTAGCAGTTATTCTACACCCCAGTATACAAACTCTGCTCTCTTTAAAAGTCCTTCTGCAACTCAGTCTCCAAAGTTTGCTCATTGTAATGGTCTTTCTGCACCTCAGTCACCAATCTCTGCTCTCCGTAACAATCCTTCTGTACCTCAGTCTCCAACGTCTGCTCTCTGTAACAGTACTTCTCTACCCCAGTCTCCAACATCTGCTCTCTGCAACGGTCTTTCTGCACCCCAGTCTCCAAACTCTGCTCTCTGTAACAGTCCTTCTGTACCGCAGTCTCCAACCTCTTCTTTCTATAATGGTTCTTCTACACGCGAATTGCCAACATCTGCTTTCTGGAACATTCATTCTGAGCCTCAGATTCCAAACTCTGCTCTCTGTAACAGTCCTTCTAAGCCTCAGTCTGAAATCTCTGCTCTCTTCAACGATCCTTCTGCACCCCAGTCTCCAAACTGTGCTATCTGTAAAAATCCTTCTGCACCCCTGTCTCCAACCTCTATTCTCTGTAAAAGGTCTTCTGCACTTCAGTCTCAAACTCTGCTCTCTGTAACAGGCCTTCTGCACCCCAGATTCCAACCTCTTCTCTGTGCAACGATCCTTCTGCACCTCAGTTTCCAACCTCTGCTCTCTGTAAAAATCTTTCTGAAACTCAGTCTCCAACCTCTGCTCTCTGTGACAGTCCTTCTGCACTTCAGTCTCCAACATCTGCAATCTGCAGCGATTCTTCTTTTACCCAGTCTCCAACCTTTGCTCCCTGTAACAGTCATTTTGTATTGCAGTCTCCAATCTCTTCTTTTTGTAACGGTTCTTCTGCTCCCCAATTGCCAACGTCTGCTTTCTGAAAAAGTCCTTCTGCACCCCAGGCTCTAATCTCTCCTCTCTGCAACTATCCTTCTGCACTTCAGTCTCTAAACTCTGCTCTCTGCAACAGTCCTTCTGCACCCCAGTCTCCAGACTCTGCTATCTGTAAGATCCGTTTGCATCCCAGTCTCCACAATCTGCTCTCTGTAACAGTCTTTCTGCACCACAGTATCCAACCTCTGCTCTCTGGAAAAGTCCTTCTGCACATCAGTCTCCAAACTTTACTCTTTGTAATGGTTTTTCTGGACCCCAGGATTCAAACTCTGCTCTCTGTAACAATCCTTCTGCACCTCAGTCTTGAACGTCTGCTCTCTGTAACAGTCCTTCTGCACCCCAGTCTCCAGCATCTGCTCTGTGCAACGGTCCTTCTGAACACCAGTTTCCAAACTCGGCTCTCTGTAACAGTCCTTCTGCACCTCAGACTCCAACCTCTGATCTCTGTAACAGTCCTTCTAAGCCTCAGTCTGAAACCTCTAATCTTTACAAAGATCCTCCTTCACCCCAGTCTTCAACCTCTGCTCTCTGTAACAGTACTTCTGCACCTCAGTCTCCAACCTCTGCTCTCTGCAACAGTCCTTCTGCACCCCAGTCTCCAAGCTCTTCTCTCTGCAACAGTCCTTCTACACTCCAGTCTTCAATCACTGCTCTCTGCAAGGATCCTTTTGCATCCCAGTCTCCAACTTCTGCTCTCTGCAACAGTCCTTCTGCACTCCAGTCTCCAACCTCTGTTCTCCTATACAGTGCTTCTTCACCCCAGTCTCAAAACTCTGCTCTCTGCAACATTTCTTCTGCACCCCAGTCTCCAAACTGTGCTCTCTGTAACTGTCCTGCTGCACCCCAGTCTCTAAACTCTGCTCTCTGTAGCTATCCTTCTGCACCTCAGTCTTCAACCTCTGCTCTTTTCAAGATCCTTCTCCACCTCAATCTCCAAGTTTTGCAATCTGTAACGTTTCTTCTGAACCTAAGTCTCCAAACTCTGCTCTCTGTAACAAACCTTCTGCACCCCACTCTCCGAACTCTGCACTCTGTAACAGGCATTCTGCAACCCAGTTTCAAACCTCTTCTCTCTGCAACGATCCTTCTTCACCTCAGTCTCCATCCTCTGCTCTCTGCAACTGTCCTTCTGCACCCCAGTCTCCTTCCTCTGCTCTCTGTAAGAATCCTTCTGCACCTCAGTCTCCAAGAGCTCCTCTCTGTAACAGTCCTTCTGCACCTCAGTGTCCATCCTCTGCTCTCTGTAATGAACCTTCAGCACCTCAGTCTCCAACCACTGCTCTCTGTAACAGGCCTTCTGAACCCCATTCTCCAACCTATGCTTTCTGGATCAGTCCTTTTGCACACCAGTATCCTAACTCTTCTCTCTGTATCAGTCCATCTGTACCGCAGCCTCAAAACTCTGCTCTCTGTAAAGGTCTTTCTGCACCCCAGTCTCCAATGACAGCTCTCTGTATCAGTTCTTCTGCACCCCAGTCTCCAAACTCTGCTCTTAGTAAGAGTCCTTCTGCAATCCAGTCTCCAACTTCTGCTCTCTGCAACATTTCTTCTGCACCCCAGTCTCAATCGGTGCTCTCTGTAACTGTCCTTCTGCACCCCAGTCTCCAACCTCTCCTCTCTGTAACGATCTTTCTGTACCACAGTCTGAAAACTCTGCTCTCTGAAACGATCCTTCTGACCCACAGAATCCAACCTCTGCTCTCCGCAATGATCCTTCTGAACCCCAGTCTCCAACCCTTGCTCTCTGTAAGAGTCCTTCTGTACTTCAGTCTCCAATCTCTTCTCTCTGTAACAATCCTTCTGCACCTCAATCTCCATTCTCTGCTATCTGTAAAAAGCCATCAGCACACCAGTCTCCAAACTCTGTTCTCTGTAACAGGTCTCCTGCACCACAGTCTTCAAACTCTGCTCTCTGTAAGAGGCCTAATGCACCCCAGACTCCAACCTCTTGTCTCTGCAATGATCCTTCTCCACCTCAGTCTCCAACCTCTGCTCTCTGTATGATGCTTTTTCACAACGGTCTCCAAACTTTGCTCTCTATAACAGTCCTTCTGCACCTCAGAATACAAACTCTGCTCTCTGCTACGGTCCATCTGCACCCCAGTATCCAAACTCTGTTCTCTGCAACAGTCCTTCTGCATCCCAGGCTTCAAATTCTGCTCTCTGTAACAGTTCTTCTGTACCCCAGTCTCCAACCTCTGCTGTCTGTAACGTTCCTTTTGCACCCCAGTATCCAAACTCTACTTTCTATATCAGTTATTCTGCACCCCAGTCTCCAAACTCTTCTCTCTGTAACAGTCCTTCTACACCTAACTCTCAAACCTCTGCTCTTTCCAACAGTTCTTCTGCACCCCAGGCTCCAACCTCTACTCTCTGTAAGATCCTTCTTCACCCCGGTCTCCAAACTTTACTCTCTATAACAGTCCTTCTGCACCTCAGTCTCCAACTTCTGCTCTATGCAACATTTCTTCTGCACCCCAGTCTCCAACCTCTGTTCTCAGGAAAAGTCTTTCTACACCCCAGGCTCCAAACTCTTTTCTCTGTAACATTCCTTCTGTACCGCAGTCTCTAATCTCTGCTGTCTGTAACGGTCCTTCTGCACCCGAGACTCCAAACTCTACTTTCCATATCAGTTATTCTGCACCCCAGTCTCCAACCTCTGCTCTCCGTAAAAGTCCTTCTGCACCTCAGTCTCTAACCTCTGCTCTTTGCAAAAGTCCTTCTACACCCAAGTCTCTAAACTCTCCTCTCTGCAATGATCCTACTGCACCCCAGTCTCCAACCTCTGCTCTCCGCTACAGTCCTTCTTCACCGCAATCTAAAACCTCTGCTCTCTGCAACATTTCTTCTGCACCCCAGTCTCAAACCAGTGCTCTCTGCAACTGTCCTGCTGCACCCAGTCTCCAACCACTGCTCTCTGTAGCGATCCTTATGCATCTAAGTCTCCAACCTCTGCTCTCTGCAACAGTCTTTCTGCACCCCAGTCTCCAAGCTCTGCTCTCTGTAACAGTCCTTCTGCACATCATTGTTCAAACTCTGCTCTCTGTAAAAATTCTTCTTCACCTCAGTCTCCAAACTCTGCTCTCTGTAATGATCTTTCTGAACCTCAGTCTCCAAACTCTGCTCTCTGTAACAGACGTTCTGCACCCCATTCTCCAACATCTGCTTTCTGTAACAGTTCTTCTGGTCACCAATCTACAAACTTTGCTCTCTGTAACGCTCCTTCTGCACCCCAGTCTCCATCCTCTGCTCTCTGTAACACTCCTTCTGCACCACAGTCTCTATTCTCTGCTCTCTGTAATAATCCTTTTGCACCCCAGTCTCCAACCGCTCCTCTCTGTAACAGTCCTACAGCACCTCAGTCTCCAACCACTGCTCTCTGTAATTAACCTTCAGCTCCTCAGTCTCCAACTGCTGCTCTCTGTAACAGGCCTTCTGAACTTCATTCTCCAACCTATGCTTTCTGACTCAGTCCTTTTGCAAACCAGTATCCTACCTCTGCTTCCTGTAACAATTCTTTTGCACCTGAGTCTCCAACCTCTGCTCTATCAAACGGTCCGTCTGCACCCCAGTCTCCAAACTCTGTTTTTTGCATCAGTCCTTCTGCACCCCAGTATCCAACCTCTGCTCTCTGTAACAGTCCTTCTGTACCACAGTCTCAAAACTCTGCTCTCTGTAAAGGTCCTTCTGCACCCCAGTCCCCAAACTCTGCTCTCTGCAACAGTTCTTCTGCACCCCAGTCTCCAACCTCTGCTGCCTGCAAAAGTCTTTCTACACCCCAGTGTCCAAATTCTGCTATCTGCAACAGTCCTTCTGCACCCCAGACTCCAAACTCTGCTCTCTGTAACAATCTTTCTGTACCTCAGTCTCCAACCTCTACTCTTTGTAACAGTCCTTCTGCATCTCAGTCTCCAACCTCTGCTCTCTGCAATAGTCCTTAATCACCGCTGTCTCAAATTCTGGTCCCTGCAACAGTCGTTCTACACCCCAGTCTCAAACCTCTGCTATCTGAAACAGTGCTTCTGCACCTTAGTCTCAAACCTCTGCTCTCTACAACGAACCTTCTGCACGCCAGTCTCCAACATCTGCTCTCTGCAACAGTCCTTCTGCACCTCAGTCTGAAAACTCTGCTCTCTGGAATGATCCTTCTTCACCTCACTTCCCAAACTCTGATCTCTGCAATGGTCCTTCTGAACCCCAGTATTAAACCTCTGCTCTCTGTAACAATCCTTCTGCACCTCAGTCTCCAACATCTGCTCTCTGAAAAAGTCCTTCTGCATCCGAGTCTATAACATCTGCTCTCTGCAACAGTCCTTCTGCACCTCAGTCTCTAACCTCTACTCTCTGTAGCAGTCCTTCTGCACCTCAGTCACCAACATTAGCTCTTTGTAAGATTCTTCTGCAACCCAGTATCCAAACTCTGCCCTCTGTAACAATACTTCTAAACCCCTTCTCAAAACTCTGTTCTTGTAACAGTCCTTCTGAACACCAATCTCAATACTCTGCTTTACACAAAAATCTTTCTGCACCCCAGTCTTTTTCCTCTGCTCTCTGCAAGAGTCCTTCTCCACCCCAGTCTGCAACCTCTGCTCTCTGTAACAGTCCTCCTGTAGTGCACTCTCAAAAATCTGCTCTATGTAACGGTCCTTCTGCACCCAAGTCTCCAATCTCTGCTCTCTGTAACACTCCTTCTGCACCTCAGTCTACAAACACTGCTTTCTGCAACTGTCTTTCCGCACCTCAGTCTGAAAACTTTGTTCTCTGCAAGGATCCTTCTGCAACCCAGTCTCAAAACTCTGCTCTCTGTAACAGTTTTTCTGCGCCCCAGTCTCCAACCTCTGCTCTCTGTAACAGGCCTTTTGCACCCCATTCTCCAGCCTCTGCTCTCTGTCATAGTGCTTCTTCACCTCAGTCTACAAACTCTGCTCTCTGCAAAAGTCCGTCTGCACCCCAGTCTCCAAACTCTGCTTACTGTATCACTTCAACTGTACCACAGTCTCCAAATTCTGCTCTCTGTAAGATCCTTCTGCACTACAGTTTCCAAACTCTGCTCTTTGTAACATTCCTTCTCCACCCAGTCTTTAACCTCTGCCTTCTGTAAGTGACCTGCGGCACCCCAGTCTCCAACCTCTGTCCTCTGCAACAGTCCTTGTGGTCCCCAGTCTCCAAACTCTGCTCTCCGTAACGGTCTTTCAGCACCCCAGTCTCCAAACTCTTCTTTCTGTATCAGTCCTTTTGAACCTCAGTCTCAAACCTCTGCACTCAGTATCTATCCTTCTGCACTTCACTCCCCAACCTGTGCTTTCTGTAATATTCCTTCTGCACCCCAGTCTCCAACCTCTGCTCTCTGTAACAGTTTTTCTATACCGCAGTCTCCAAAGTCTGGTCTCTGTAACGGTCCTTCTGCACCCCAATTTCAAAACTCTGCTTTCTGTAACAGTCCTTCTGCACCTCAGTCTCCAAACTCTGCTCTCTGTAACAGTGCTTCTACACCTCAGTCTCCAATCTCTGCTCTCTGTAACAGTCCTACTGAACCTTAGTCTGACACCTCTGCTCTCTTCACGATCCTTCTGCACCCCAGTCTCCAACCACTGCTCCCTGTAACAGTCCACCTGCACCTTAGTCTCCAACCTCTGCTCTCTCTAAGATCCTTAAGAAACCCAGTCTTCAAACTCAGCTCTTTGTTACAGTCCTTCTGCACCCCAGTCTCCAACCTGTTCTCTCTGTAATAGGCCTTCTGCACCCAAGTGTCTGACCACTGCTCTCTGCAACGATCCTTCTGCACCCCAGTCTTTAACCTCTGCTCTCTGCAATGATCCTACTGCAGCCCAGTCTCCAACATCTGATCTCTACAACAGTCCTTCTGCACCCCAGTCTCCAACCTCTTCTCTTTGTAATAGGCCTTTTGCACGCCACTCTCCAAATCTGCTCTTTGTAGCAGGCCTTCTACAACCAAGTCTCCAACCTCTGCTCTCTGCAACGATTCTTCTGCACCCCAGTGTTTAACCTCTGCTCTCTTCAGAGATGCTACTGCACCCCAGTCTCAAACCTCTGATTTCTACAACAGTCCTTCTGCACCTCAGTCTTTAACCTCTGCTCTCCGCAACAGTTCTTCTGCACCCCAGTCTCCAAACTCTGCTCTCTGCAACATTCCTCCGGCACCCTAGTTACCAACATCTGCTCTCTCTTACACTCCTTCTGCACCCCAGTCTCCAACCTCTGCTCTCTGTAACAGTCCTCCTGTACTGCAGAATCCAACCTCTGCTCTCTGTAACGATCTTTCTGAACTCCAGACTCAAATGTCTGCTTTCTGTATCAGTCCATCTGCAACCCAGTCTCCAACCTCTGCTCTCTACAACAGTCTTTCTGCACCCGAGTTACCAAAATCTGCTCTCTGCAACAGTCCTTCTGTGCCCCAGTCTCCAACATCTGCTTTCTAAAACAGTTCTTCTGCATCTAAGTCTCAAAACCCTGCTCTCTGCAACGACCCTTCTGCACCACAGTCTCCAACCTCTGCTCTCTGTAACAGTCCTTCAGCACCTCAGTCTCCCAACTCTGCTTTCTGGAAGATTCTTCTGCAACACAGTCTTTAAACTCTTCACTCTGTTACAGTCCTTCTGCAAAACAGTCTCCAAACTCTGCTCTCTGTAACAGACATTCTGCACCCCAGTCTTTAACCTCTTCTCTCTGCAACGATTCTTCTCCACCCCAGTCTTCAACATCTGATATCTGCAACACTCCTTTTATACCCCAGTCTCCAAACTCTGCTCTCTGTAATATCCATCTGAACCCCAGTCTCCAAACTACTCTCTGGAACAGTCCTTCTGCACCCCAGTCTCCAAACTCTGCTCTCTCTAACAGTCCTTCTGAACCTCAGTCTCCAACCTCTGCTCTGTGTAACAGTCCTTCTGCACCCCAGGTTCTAAAATCTGCTCTCTTGAACGATCCTTCTGAAACCCAGTCTCTAATGTCTGCTCTTTGCGACAGTCCTTCTGCACCACAGTCTCCAACCTCTGCTCTCTGTAAGATCTTTCTGCACTCCAGTTTCCAAACTCTGTTCTCTGTAACATTCCTTCTCCACCACAGTCTCCAAGCTCTGTCCTCTGCAACAGTTTTTCTGCTCCCCAAAATCCGAGATCCGCTCTCTGTAACAGTCCTTCTGTACCAAAGTCTCGAACCTCTGTCTTTGTAATGGTCGTTCTACACCCCAGTCTTCCACCTCTACTTTCTGTATCAGTCTGTCTGAACCCCAGTCTCCAACGTCTGTTTTCTCTATCTATCCTTCTGAACCTCAGTCTCCAACCTGTGCTCTATGTAAGAGTCCTTCTGAACCTCAGTCTCCAACATCTGTTCTGAATAACAGTCCTATACCACAGTCTCCAACATCTGCTCTCTGTAAAAGTCCTTCTGCACCCCAGTTTCAAAACTCTGCTTCCTGTAACAGTCCTTCTGCACCTGAGTCTCCAAACTCTGCTCTCTGTAACAGTCTTTCTACACCCCAGTCTCCAAACTCTGCTTTCTGTATCAGTCTTTATGAACCCCAGTCTCCAACCTCTGCTTTCTGATTCTGTCTGTCTGAACCCAAGTCTCCAACGTCTATTTTCTGTATCTATCCTTCTGCACCTTAGTCTCCAACCTCTTCTCTATGCAACAGTCCTTCTATACTGCAGTCTTCAAACTCTGCTCTCTGTAAAGGTCTTTCTGCAGCACATACTCCAAACTCTGCTTTCTGTATCAATCTTTCTGCACCCTAGTCTCAAAATTCTGCTCTCTCTAAGAGTCTTTCTGCACCTCAGTATCCAACCTCTGCTCTCTGTTACAGTCCTTCTGCACCCCAGTCTCCAAACTCTGCTCTTTGCAACAGTCCTTCTGCACTCCAGTCTCCAACGTCTTCTCTCTGCAACAGTCCTTCTGCACCCCAGTCTGCAAACTCTGCTCTCTGTAACAATCCTTCTGCCCCTCAGTCTCCAACCTCTGCTCTATGTAACAAGAATTTTGCATCACAATCTCCAACCTCTGCTCTCTACAACAGTCCTTCTGCACTCCAGTCTCCAAACTCTGCTCTCTGCAACAGTCCTTCTGCACCCCAGTCTCTAACCTCTGCTCTCTGCAAAAGTTCTTCTCCACCCCAGTCTCCAACCTCTGCTCTGTTCAACAGTCCTTCTGCACGAAAGTATCCAACCTCTGCTCTCTGGAAGATCCTTCTGCACTCCAGTATCCAAACTCTGCTCTCTGTAACATTTCTTCTCCACCCCATTCTTTTACCTCTGCTTTCTGCAAATGTCCTGCAACACCCCAGTCTCAAACCTGTGTCCTCTGCAACAGTCCTTCAGCTCCCCAGTCTCAAACCTCTACTCTCTGCAACATTCCTTCTGCACCCAGTCTCCAAACTCTGCTCTCTATAACAATCCTTCTGCACCTCAGTCTCCAAACTCTGTTCTCTGCAACTGTCCTTCTGCACCTCAGTCTCTAACCTCCACTCTCTGTAACAGTCCTTCTGCACTTCACTCTCCAAGCTCTGCTTTCTGTATCTGTCCTTCTGAACCCCAGTCTCAAACCCCTGCTCTCTGTATCTATCCTTCTGCACCTCAGTCTCCATCCTCTGCTATCTGTTACAGTTTTTCTATACCGCAGTCTCCAAACTCTGGTATTTCTCATGGTCCTTTTGCACCCCAATTTCCAACCACTTCTTTCTGTAAGAGTCCTTCTGCACCTCAGTCTCAAAACTCTGCTCTCTGTAACAGTCCTTCTACACCTCAGTCTCCAACGTCTGCTCTCTGTAACAGTCCATCTGCACCTCAGTCTGACACCACTGATCTCTGAATGATCCTTCTGCACCCCAGTCTCCAACCACTGCTCTCTGTAAGATACTTCAGGAATTCATTCTCCAAACTCTGCTCTCTATAGCAGTCCTTCTGCACCACAGTCTCTAACCTCTCCTCTCTGTAACAGGCCTTCTGCATGAGAGTCTCAAAAGTCTGCACTCTGTAGCAGGGCTTCTGCACCCCAGTCTCCAACCTCTGCTCTCTGCGACGATCCTTCTGCATCCCAGTCTCCAACTTATGCTCTCTGCAATGATCCTACTGAACCCCAGTCTCCAACCTCTCCTCTCTGTAGCAGGCCTTTTGCAACCCAATCTTCAACCTCTGCTCTCTGCAGTGATCATTCTGCACCCCAGTCTCCAACCTCTGCTCTCTGCAATGATCCTACTGCACCCCAGTCTCCAACTTCTGATCTTTGCAATACTCCTTTTGCAACTCTGTCTCCAACTTTTGCTCTTTGTAAGATCCTTCCGCACTCCTGACTTATTGCAACGATCCTTCTGCATGCCAGTGTCCAACCTCTGCTCTAGGTAACAAAATTTTGTACCCCAGTCTCCAAACTCTGTCCTCTACAACAGTCCTTCTGCTCCCCAGTCTCCAACAACTGCTCTCTGTAAAGGTTCTTCTTAACCCCCGTCTCAAACCTCTGCTCTCTGTATCTATCCTTCTGAACCTCAGTCTCCAACCTGTTCTTCTGTAACATTCCTTCTGCACCTCAGTCTCAAAACTCTGTGCTCTGTAACAGTTTTTCTATACCGCAGTCTCCAAACTCTAGTCTTTGTAACGGTCGTTCTGCACCCCAAATTCCAAACTCTACTTTTTGTAACAGTCCTTCTGCACATCAGTCTCCAAACTCTGCTCTATCTAACAGTACATCTACACCTCAGTCTCCAACCTCTGCTCTCTGTAACAGTCCTTCTGCACCTCAGTCTGACACCTCTCCTCTCTGCATGGTCCTTCTGCACCCCAGTCTCCTACCTCGGCTCTCTGTAACAGTCCTTCTTCACCTCAGTCTTCCAACTCTGCTCTCAGTAAGATCCTTCTGCAACCCAGTCTTTAAACTCTGCACTTTGTACCTGTCTTTCTGCATAACAGTCTCGTACTTCTGCTCTCTGTAACAGGACTTCTGCAACCCAGTCTCCAAACTCTGCTCTTTGTAACAGGCTTTCTGCACCCCAGTCTCCAACCTATTCTCTCTTCAACGATTCTTCTCCACCCCAGTATCCAACATTTGCTGTCTGCAACAGTCGTTTTGAACCCCAGTCTCCAAACTCTGCTCTCTGTAAGATCCATCTGAACCCCAATCAACAACCTATGCTCTTTGTAACAGTCCTTCTACACCCAAATCTCCAAACTCTGCTCTCTCTAACAGTCTTTCTGCACCTCAGTTTCCAACCTCTGCTCTTTGTAACAGTCCTTTTGCACCCCAGTCTCTAAAATCTGCTCTCTGTAACATTCCTTCTGTACCCCAGTCTTCAACATCTGCTCTCTGCAACACTTCTTCTGCACCCCAGTCTCCAAACTCCGATCTCTGCAACGATCTTTCTGGACCCCAGTTTCCAACCTCTGTTCTCAGTAAAAGTCCTTCTGAACCACAGTCTCCAACCTCTGCTCTCTATAAGATCCTTCTGCACTCTAGTTTCCAAACTCTGCTGTCGATAACATTCCTTCTCCACCCCAGTCTTCAACCTCAGCTCTCTGCAACAGTCCTTCTGCTCCCCAGTCTCCGAGTCCTGTTCTCTGTAACAGTCCTTCTGTTTCGCAGTCTCCAACCTCTGCTCTCTGTAAAGGTCCTTCTACACCCCAGTCGCCAAACTCTGCTTTCTGTATCAGTCGGCCTGAACCCCAGTCTCCAAAATCTGTTCTCTGTATCTATCCTTTGCACCTCAGTCTCCAACCTATGCTCTATGTAAGGGTCCTTCTGAACTTCAGTCTTCAACCTCTGCTCTAGGTAACAGTCCTATACCGCAGTCTCCAAACTCTGCTCTCTGTAAGGGTCCTTCTGCACCTTAATTTACAAACTCTGCTTCCTGTAACAGTTTTTCTGCACCTGAGTCTCTAAATCTGCTCTTTGTAACAGTCCTTCTACACCCAAGTCTCCAATAACTGCTGTCTTTAAAAGTCCACCTGTACCTCAGTATGAAAACTCTGATCTTCACGATTCTTCTGCACTCCAGTCTCCAACCACTGCTCTCTGTAACAGTCCACCTGCAGATCAGTTTTTAACATCTGCTCTCTGTAAGATCCTTCAGCAACTCAGTCTCCAAACACTGCTCTCTGTAACAGTCCTTCTGCACCCAAGTCTCAAACCTCTCCTCTCTGTAACAGGCCTTCTGCACAAATGTCTCCAAATTCTGCTCTATGCAACGATCATTCTGCACGCCTATCTCCAATCTCTGCTCTCTGCAATGATCCTACTAAACCCCAGTCTCCAACCTCTCATCTCTGAAACAGTCCTTCTGAACCTCAGTCTTCAACCTCTGCTCTCTGTAATAGGCCTTCTGCACCCCAGTCTCCAACCTCTTCTCTCTGCAACGATTCTTCTCCACCCAATTCTCGAACATCTGCTCTCTGCAACTGTCCTTTTGCACCCCAGCCTGCAAACTCTCTGTAACATCCATCGGAACCGCAGTCTCCAACCTCTGCTCTTTTTAACAGTCCTTCTGCACCCCATTCTCCAAACATTGCTCTCTGTAACAGTCCATCCGCACCTCAGTCAACAACCCCTGCTCTCTGTAACAATCCTTCTGCACCCCATTCTCAAAAATCTGCTCACTGCAACAGTCTTTTTCCACCGCAGTCTCCAACATCTGCTCTCTGCAACAGTCCTTCTGCACACCAGTCTCCAAACTCTGCTCTCTGTAAAAGTCCTTCTGCACCTCAGTCTCCAAATTCTGCTCTATTCTACAGTCCTTCTGCACCCAAGTTTCCATCATCTGCTCTCTGCAACAGTCTTTCTGCACCCCAGTCTCCAACCTGCACCATATTCTCCAACCTCTGCTCTCTGATACAGTCTTTTTATACCGCAGTCTCCAACCTCTGGTCTCTGTAACGGTCCCTCTGCACCCTAATTTCCAACATCTACTTTCTGTAACAGTCCTTCTGCACCTCAGTCACGAAACTCTGCTCTCTGTAACCGTCCTTCTGCACCCCAGTCTCCAACCTCTGCTCTCTGTAACAGGCCTTATGCACCCAAATCTCCCACCTCTACTCTCTGTAACAGTCCTTTTGCACCTCAGTCTCCAATCTCTGCTCTCTGCAACAGTCCTTTTGCACCTAAGTCTCCAAACTCAGCTCTCTGCATCGATCCTTCTGCACCTCAGTCTCAAAACTCTACTCTCTGTAACAGTCCTGCATCCCGGTCTCAAACAACTGCTGTCTGCAACAGTCCTTCTACACCCCAGTCTCCAACCTCTGCTCTCTGCAATGATCCTTTTGCACCCCAGTCTCCAACCTCTGCTCTCTTTAAAAGTCCTTCTGTACCTCAGTCTCCAAACTCTGGTCTCTGCAAAAGTCTTTCTGCACCCCAGTCTCCAATCTCTGCTGCCTGCAAAAGTCCTACTACACCCCATTCTTCAACCTCTGCTATCTGCAACAGTCCTTCTGCACCCCAGTCTCCAACCTCTACTCTCTGTAACAATCCTTCTGTACCTCAGTCTCCAACCTCTACTCTCTGTAACAGTACTTCTGCTTCTCAGTCTCCAAACTCTTCTCTCTGCAACAGTCCTTCAGAACCGCTGTCTCAAATTCTTGTTCCTGCAACAGTCCTTTACACCCCAGCTCCAACCTCTGCTATCTGCAACAGTCCTTATGCACCTTAGTCTCCAACCGCTTCTCTCTGCAACGAACCTTCTTCACCCTAGTCTCCAAAATCTGCTCTCTGCAACAGTCCTTCTGCACCTCAGTCTGAAAACTGTGCTCTCTGCAAGGAGACTTCTTCACCTCAGTTCCCAAATTCTGATGTCTGAAATGGTCCTTCTGAACCCCAGTATCCAAACTCTGCTCTCTGTAACAATCATTCTGCACCTAAGTCTCCAACATCTGCTCTCTTAAAAAGTCCTTCTGCACCCCAGTCTCCAACATATGCTCCCTGCAACAGTCGTTCTGCACCTCAGTCTAAAAACTCTGCTCTCTGAAACGATCCTTGTGCACCCCAATCTCCAAACATTTCACTCTGAAACAGTCCTTCTGCAACCCAGTCTCCAACCTCTGCTGTCTGTAACAGTCTTTCTGTAGTTTAATCTTTAAAATCTGCTCTCTGTAACGGTCCTTCTGCACCCCAGTTTCTAACCTTTGCTTTCTTTATCAGTTCATCAGCACCCCAGTCTCCAACCTCTGCTCTCTGCAACAATCCTTCTGCACCTAAGTCTCAAACCTGTGCTTCGTTCAACAGTCCTTCTGTACCCCTTCTCCAAACTCTGTTCTCTGTAACAGTCCTTCTGCACACCAGTCTCAATACTCTGCTCTCCCCAACGATCCTTCTGTACCCCAGTCTCCTTCCTCGGCTCGCTGCAACAGTCCTTCTCCAACCCAGTCTCCAACCTCTGCTCTCTGTAACAGTCCTTCAGTAGTGCACTCTCAAAAATCTGCTCTTTGTATCCGTACTTCTGCACCCCAGTCTCCAATCTCTGCTCTCTGTAACAGTCTTTCTGCACCTCAGTCTCAAAACTCTGCTCTATGCAACAGTCCTCATGCACCTCAGTCTGAAATCTCTGTTCTTGGCAAGGATTCTTCTGCACCCCATTCTCAAAACTCTGCTCTCTGTAACAGTCCTTCTGCAATCCAGTCTCCAAACTCTGTTTACTGTATCAGTCCATCTGCACCACAATTTCCAAAACCTGCTCTCTGTAAGAGTCTTTCTTAACCACAGTCTACAAACACTGCTCTCTGCAACAGTCCTTCTGCACCCCAATCTCCAACATCTTCTCTCTGCAACAGACCTTCTCCACCAAATCTTCAACTCTGCCTCTGTAACAGTCCATCTGTAACCCAGTCTCCAAACTCTGCTCTCTGCAACAGTCTTTCTGCACCCCAATGTGAAACTGTGCTCTCCGCTACAGTCTTTATACACCCCAGTGTCCAGCCTCTGCTCTCTGCAACAGACCCTCTGCAACCCAGTCTCCAACCTCTTCTCTCCTTAACAATCCTTCTGCACCTTAATCTCCAACCTCTTCTCTCTGCAATGATCCTTTTGCACCTCAGTCTTCAAAAACTACTCTCTGTAAATGTATTTCTGAACACCTTGTCCAAACTCTGCTCTCCATAACAGGCCTTCTACACCCCAGTCTCCAAACTCTGTTCTTTATAACAATCCTTCTGCACCTCAGTCTCAAAATTTTGCTCTCTACAATGATCCTTCTGCACCCTAGTCTCCAATCTTTGCTCTACTTAACAGGCCTTTTGCACCCAAATCTCCCACCTCTACTCTCTGTAACAGTCCTCTTGCACCTCAGTCTCCAACCTCTGCTCTCTGCAACAGTCCTTTTGCACCACAGTCTCCAACTCAGGTCTCTGCATAGATCCTTCTGAACCTCAGTCTCGAAACTCTTCTCTCTGTTACAGTCCTTTTGCACCCGGTCTCAAACCACTGCTGTCTGCAAAGATCCTTCTGCACACTAGTCTCCAACGTCAGCTCTCTGCAACAGTACTTCTGCACACCAGTCTCAAACCTCTGCTCTCTGTAACAATCCTTCTGCAACCCAGTCTCCAACCTCTGCTCTCTGCAATGATCCTTTTGCACTGCAGTCTCCAACCTCTACTCTCTGCAAAAGTCCTTCTGCACCCCAGTCTCCAACCTCTTCTATGTAACAGTCCTTCTGTAACTCAGTCTCCAAACTCTGCTCTCTGCAAAAGTCCTTCTGCACCCCATTCTCCAACCTATGCTGCCTGCAAAAGTCCTTCTACACCCCAGTCTCCAACCTCTGCTATCTGCAACAGTCATTCTGCACCCCAGTCTTCAACCTCTACTCTCTGTAACAGTCCTTCTGCATCTCAGTCTTTAAACTCTGCTCTCTGCAACAGTCCTTCAGAACCGCTGTCTCAAATTCTTGTCCCTGTAACAGTACTTCTACACCCAGTCTCCAACCTCTGCTATCTGCAACAGTCCTTCGGCACCTTAGTCTCTGAACTCTACTATCTGTAACAGTCCTTCTGCACCTCAGTCTCAAACATCTGCTCTCTTTAAGATCCTTCTGCAACCCAGTCTGTAAACTCTGCCCTCTGTAACTGTCCTTCTGCACCCCTTGTCCAACCTCTGTTCTTGTAACAGTCCTTTTGCACGCCAGTCTCAAACCTCTGCTCGCTACAATGATTCTTCTGCACCCCAGTCTCCAAACTCTGCTCTCTGCAAAAGTCCTTCTGCAACCCAGTCTCCAATATCTGCTCTCTGCAACAGTCGTTCTGCAACTCAGTCTGAAAAATCTGTTCACTGCAACGATCGTTCTGCAACCCAGTCTCCAAACTCTGCTCTCTGTAACAGTCCTGCTGTACCACAGTCTCCAAACTCTTCTATCTGTAAGATCTTTCTGCAACCCTATCTCCAAATTCTGCTGTCTATAACAGTCCTTCTGCACCCCAGTCTCCAACCTCTGCTCTGTGTATCAGGCCTTTTGCACCCCATTCTCCAACCTCTGCTCTCTGCAACAGTCCTTCTGCACCGGAGACTCCAAACTCTGCTTTCTGTATCAGTCCATCTGCACCCCAATCTCCAAACTCTGCTCTCTGTAACAGTCCTTCTGCACTTCAGTCTATAAACTCTACTCTATGCAACAGTCTTTCTGCACCCCAGTCTCCAACATCTGCTCTCCACAACAGTCCTTCTGCACCAAAGTCTCAAAACTCTGCTCTGTAACAGTCCTACATAAAGGCAGTCTAGAATCTCGACTGTCTGAAACGGTGCTTCTGCACCCAAATTTCAAACCTGTGCTCTCGGCAACAGTACTTCTACACCCTATGTCCAGCCTCTGCTCTCTGCATCAGTCCTTCTCAACCCAGTCTCCAAACTCCGCTCTCAGTAACGGTCCTTCTGCAAATCATTCTCAAAATTCAACTCTCTGTAAAAGTACTTCTGCACCCCTTCACGAAACGCTGCTCTCCGTAACAGGCCTTCTGCAACCCACTCTCCGACATCTTTTTTCTACAACAATCCTTCTGCACCCCAGTCTCCAACCTCTGCTCTCTACAACTATCCTTCTGCACTCCAGTCTCCAACCACTGCTCTCTGAAACAGTCCTTCTGCACCCCAGTCTCCAACATGTGCTCTCTGCAAAATCCTTCTGCACCTCAGTTTGAAAACTCTGTTCTCTGAAACGATCCTTCTGCACCCAAGTCTCCAACCTCTGCTCTCTGTAACAGTCCTGCTGCACCTTGGTCTACAACCTCTGCTCTCTGTAAGATCCCTGTGCAACCTTTTCTAAAAACTCTACTCTCTGTAACAGTTCTTTTGCACCCCAGTCTCCAACCTCTGCTCTCTGTAACCGTCCTTTTGCATCTCAGTCTCAAACCTCTGCTCTCTGCAAAAGTCCTTCTACACCCCATTCTCTAACCTCTGTTCTGTGCAATAGTCCTTCTGCACCCCAGTCTCCAACCTCTGCTCTCTGTATCAGATCTCGTGAACCCATATCTACAACCTCTACTCTCTATAACAGTCCTTCTGAACCTCAGTCTCCAACTTCTGCTCTCTGCAACAATCTTCTGCACCACAGTCTCCAAGCTCTGCTCTCTGTAACAATCTTTCTGCACCTCTGTCTCCAAAGTCTGCTCTCTGCAACACTCCTTCTGCACTCCAGTTTCCAAACTCTGCTCTCTTTAGATCCTTCTGCACACCAGTTTCCAAACTCTGTTCTCTACAACATTCCTTCTCAATTCCAGTCTCCAACCTCTTCTTTCTGCAACGATCCTGTAGCATCCCAGTCTCCAACCTCTGTTCTCTACAAAAGTCTTTCTGCTCCCCAGTCTCCAAACTCTGCTCTGTGTAACAGTCCTTCTGTACTGCAATCTCCAACCTCAGCTCTCGGTAATGGTTCTTCTGAACCCAAGTCTCCAAATTCTGTTGTCTGTAACAGGCCTTCTGCACCTTAGTCTCCAAACTCTGCTCTTTGTAACAGGCCTTCTGCATTCCAGTCTTCAACCCCTTCTCTTTGCAATGATGCTTCTGCACCCCAGTGTCAAACATCTGCTCCTTGCAACAGTTCATCTGCACCCCAGTCTCAAACCTCTCCTCTTTGTAAGATCTTTCTGCACCCCAGTCTCCAAACTCTGCTCTCTGTAAGAGTCCTTCTGCACTCCAATCTCCAAGCTCTACTCTCTGGAACAGTCAATTTGAACCCCAGTCTCCAACCTCTGCTGTCTGTAAGATCCATCTGAACTCCAGTATCCAACCTGTGAACTCTGTAACAGTCCTTCTGCACCCCAGTCTCCAAACCCTGCTCTATGCAAGATCCTTCTAGACCCAGTCTCTAACCTCTGCTCTCTGCAACAGTCTTTCTGCACCCCAGTCTCCAACCTCTGAGCTCTGTAACAGTTTTTCTATACTAAAATCTCCAAACTTTGGTATCTGTAATGGTTCTTCTGCACCCTAATTTAAAAACTCTGCTTTCTGTAACAGTCCTTCTGCACCTCAGTCTCCAAACTCTGCTCTCTGTAGCAGGCCTTCTGCACCCAACTCTTCAAAATCTACTCTCTCCAAAGATCCTTCTGCATCCCAGTCTTCAAACACTGCTCTCTGCAATGATTCTATTGCACCCAAGTCTCCAACCTCTGATCTCTGCAACAGTCATTCTTCACCTCAGTCTCCAAATTCTGCTGCCTTTAAGACCAATCTGAACCCCAGTCTCCAAAGTCTGCTCTCTGCAACAGTCCTCCAGCACCACAGTCTCCAACCTCTGCTCTCTGTAACAGTCCTTCTGCACCCCAGTCTCCAAACTCTGCTCTCTTTAAGATTCTTTTTGCACATCAGACTGCAAACTCTGCTCTCTGCAACAGTCCTTCTGCACTCCAGTCTCCAAACTCTGCTCTCTGCAACACTCCTTCTAAACTCCAGTCTCAAAACTCTGCTCTCTACAACAGTCCTTCTGCACTCCAGTCTCCAAACTCTGCTCTCTGCAACGATCCTTCTGGATCCCAGTCTCCAACCTCTGCTCTCTGTAACAATCCTGCTGCAGAACAGTCTCCAAACTCTGCTCTCTCTAAATCCTTCTGCACTCCAGTTTCCAAACTCTGCTCTCTGTAACATTCCTTCTCCACCCCAGTCTTCAACCTTTGCTTTCTGCAAGGGTCCTGAGGCACCCCAGTCTCCAAACTCTGTCCTCTGCAACAGTCCTTCTGCTCCCCAGTCTCCAACCTCTACTCTCCGTAACGGTCCTTCAGCACCCCAGTCTCCAAACTCTGCTTTCTGTATCAGTCCTTCTGAACCTCAGTCTCAAAACTCTGCTCTCTGTATCTATCCTTCTTCACCTCATTCTCCAACCTGTGCTCTCTGTAACATTCCTTCTGCACCCCAATATACAACCTCTGTTTTCTTTAACAATCCTTCTGCACCTATGTCTCCAAACTCTTCTCTCTGTAACAGTCCTTCTGCACCCCAGTCTCCAACCACTGCTCTCTGTAACAGTCCACCTGCACCTCAGTCTCCAACCTCTCCTGTAACAGGCCTTCTGCACGTCAGTCTCCAAACTCTTCTCTCTGTAGCTGGCCTTCTGAACCTCAGTCTCCAAAATCTGCTCTCTGAAACCATCCTTCTGCACCCCAGTCTCCAACATCAGCTCTCTGCAATGATCCAACTTCAACCCACTCTCCAACCTTTGATCTCTACAACACTTCCTTCTGCACCTCAGTCTCCTAATTCGCCTCTCTGTAAGATGCTTCTACAAACCTGCATCCAATTTCTGCTCTCTGTAACAGTCCTTCTGCACCCCAGTCTCCTACCTCTGCTCTCCTTACAGTCCTTCTGCACCTCTGTCTCCCAAATCTGCTCTTTGTAAGATCCTTTTGCAACCAAGTATTTAAACTCTGCACTCTGTAACAGTCCTTCTGCACAACAGTCTCCAAACTCTTCTCTCTGCGAGGATTCTTCTCCACCCCAGTCTCCAACATCTGCTCTCTGCCACAGTACTTCCGCACCCCAGTCTCCAAACTGTGCTCTCTGTAACAGTCCTTTTTTCACCACAGTCTCCAAACTCTGCTCTCTGCAACGATCTTTCTAGAACCCAGTCTTTAATGTCTGCTCTCTGCAACAATCCTTCTGCACCACAGTCATCAAGCTCTGCTCTCTGTGAGATCCTTCTGCACTCCAGTTTCCAAACTCTGCTCTCTGTAACATTCCTTCTCCAACCCAGTCTTCAACCTCTGTCCTCTGCAACAGTCCTTCTGCTCCCCAGTCTCAGAGATCTGCTCTCTGTAACAGTCCTTCTGTACCTCAGTCTCCAACCTCTGCTCTTCGTAACGGTCCTTCTACACCACAGTCTCCAACCTCTGCTTTCTGTATCAGTATGTCTGAACCCCAGTCTCGAACCTCTGTTTTCTGTTTCTATCCTTCTGCACCTCAGAATCTAACCTGTACTCTATGTTAGAGTCCTTCTGCACCCCAGTCTCCAACATCTGCTCTCGATAACAATCCTATATTGCAGTCTCCAACCTCTGCTATCTGTAAAAGTCCTTCTGCAACCCAATTTCAAAACTCTGCTTCCTGTTACAGTCCTTCTGCACCTGAGTCTTTAAGCTCTGCTAACTGAAACACTCCTTCTACACCTCAGTCTCCAACCTCTGTTCTCTGTAACAGTCCTTCTGCACCTCAGTCTGAAACCTCTGCTCTATGCACGATCCTTTTGCACCCAGTCTTCAACCACTGCTCTCTGTAAAAGTCAAGCTACACGTCAGTCTGCAATCTCTGCTCTATGTAAGATCCTTCAACAACCCAGTCTCCAAACACTGCACTTTATAACAGTCCTTCTGCACCCCAGTCTCCAACATCTCCTCTCTGTACCAGGACTTCTACACGCCAGTCTCCAAACTCTGCTCTCTGCAACAATCCTTCTGCACCCCAGTCTCCAACCTCTGCTCTCGGTAACAGTCCCCCTGCACCTCAGTCTCCAACATCTGCTCTCTGTAAGATCCTTCTGAACCCCTGTCTCCAAGCTCTGCTTATTGTAACGATCCTTCTGCACCCCACTCTCAAACCTCTGCTCTATGTAACAGGACTTCTGCACCTCAGTCTCCAATCTCTGCTCTCTTCAAAAGTCTTTCTGCACCCAAGTCTCCAAACTCTGCTCTCTGCAACAGTTCTTCTATACTTCAGTCTTCAAACTCTGCTCTCTGTAACGGTCTGTCTGCACCCCAGTCTCAAACCTCTGCTCTCTGCAACAGTCCTTCTGCACTCCAGTCTCCAAACTTTGCTCTCTGTAACAATCCTTCTGCACTTCAGTCTTCAACCTCTGCTCTATGTAACAAGACTTCTGCACCTCAGTCTGACACCTCTCCTCTCTGCACGGTCCTTCTGCACCTCAGTCTCCAACCACTGCTCTCTGTAACAGTCCACCTGAACATCAGTCTCCAACCTCTTCTCTCCATAAGATCCTTCAGCAACAAAGTCTCCAAATTCTGCTCTCTATAACAGTCCTTTTGCACCCCAGTCTCAAACCTCTCATCTCTGTAACAGGCCTTCTGCACTCCAGTGTCCAAACTCTGCTCTCTGTAGAAGGCCTTCTGCACCCCAGTCTCCAAAATCTGCTCTCTACAACAGTCCATCTGCACCTCAGTCCCCAAATTCTGCTCTCTGTAAGATGCTTTTGCACCGCTGTATCCAACCTCTGCTCTCTGTAACAGTCCTTCTGCATGCAAGTCTCCAACCTCTGCTCTCTGTAACAGGACTTCCACACCTCAGTCTCTAACGTCTGCTCTCTGCAACAGTCCTTCTGCAGCATATTCTCCAACCTCTGCTCTTTACAACAGTCCATCTTTACCCAAGTTACAAACATTTGCTCTCTGCCACAGTCTTTCTGCACCCCAGTCTCCAACATCTGCTCTCTGCAACACTTCTTCTGCATCTCATTCTGAAAGCTCTGCTCTCTGCAATGACCCTTCTGCACCCCAGTCTCCTACCTCTCCTCTCTGTAACAGTCCTTTTGCACCTCAGTCTCCCAACTGTGCTCTCTGTAAGATCCTAATGCAACCCATTCTTTAAACTCTGCACTCTGTAACAGTCCTTCTGCACAACAGTCTCCAATCTGTGCTCTCTGTAACAGGCCTTCTGCACTCCAGTCTCCAACCTCTTCTCTCTGCAACGATTCTTCTCTACCCCAGTCTCCAATATCTGCTCTCTGCAACAGTCCTTTTCACCCTAGTCTCTGAACTCTGCTCTCTGTAAGATCAATCTGAACCCTAGTCTTCAACCTCTGCTCTCTGTAACAGTCCTTCTGCACCCCAGTCTCCAAACTCTGATCTCTGTAACAGTCCTTCTGCACCTCAGTCTCCAACCTCTGTTCTATGTAACAGTCCTTCTGCACCCCAGTCTCCAAAATCTGCTCTCTGCAACAGTCCTTCTGCACCACAGTCTCCAAACTCCGCTCTCTTTAAGATCCTTCTACACTCCAGTTTCCAAACTCTGCTCTCTGTAACATTTCTACTCCACCTCATTCTCTAACCTATTTCCTCTGCAACAGTTTTCTTCTCCTCAAACTCCGAGATTTTCTCTCTATAACAGTCCTTCTGTACCGCAGACTCCAAATTCTACTCTTTGTAATGGTCCTTCTTCACTCCAGTCTCCAACCTATGCTTTCTGTAAAGGTCTGTCTGATTCCCAGTCTCCAACCTCTGTTCTTTGTATCTATCCTTCTGCACCTCGGTCTCCTACCTGTGCTCTATGTTAAGAGTTCTTCTGCACCACAGTCGCCAACCTCTGCTATTGGTAACAGTTCTATAACGCAGTCTGCAACCTCTGCTCTCTGTAACGGTCCTTCTGCACCCGAATTTCCGAACTCTACTTTCTGTAACACTCCTTCTGCACCCCAGTCTGAAAACTCTGCTCTCTGCACGATCCTTCTGCACCCCAGGCTCAAACCACTGCACTCTGTAAACGTCCACCTTAACCTCAGTCTCCAATCACTGCTCTCTGTAAGATCCTTCAGCAACCCAGTCTCCAAACTATGCTCTCTATAACAGTCCTTCTGCACCTTAGTGTCCACACTCTCCTCTCTGTACAAGTCCTTCAGAACCCCAGTCTCCAAACACTACTCACTGTAACAATCGTTCTGCACCTCAGTCTCCAAACTCTGCTCTCTGCAACAGTCCTTCTGCACTCCAATCTCCAACCTCTGCTCTCTGCAACAGTTCTTCTGAACCCAAGTCTCCAAACTCTGCTCTCTGCAACAGTCCTTCTGCACCCAGTCTCCACACTCTGCTCTCTGCAACGATCCTTCTGGAACTTAGTCTCCAACCACTGCTCTCTTTAACAGTCCTTCTGCACCACAGTCTGCAAACTCTGGTCTCTGTAAGATGCATTGCACACCTGTTTCCAAATTCTGCTCTCTGTAACATTCCATCTCCACCCTAGTCTTTTACCTCTGCTTTCTTCAAGTGTCCTGTGGCTCCCCAGTCTCCAACCTCTGTCCTCTGCAACAGTCCTTCCGCTCCCCAGTCTGCAACATCTGCTCTCTGTAACAGTCCTTCTGTACCGCAGTCTTCAAACTCTGCTCTTCGTAACGGGCCTTCTGCACCCCAGTCTCCAAACTCTGCTTTCTGTATCAGTCCTTCTAAACCTCAGTTTCAAAACTCTGCTCTCTGTATCTATCCTTCTGCACCTCACTCTCCAACCTATGCTCTCTGTAACAGTTTTTCTATACCGCAGTCTTCAAACTCTAATCTCAGTAATGGTCCTTCTGCACCCCAATTTCCAACATCTGCTTTCTGTAACAGTCCTTCTGCACCTTAGTCCCCAAACTCTGCTCTCTGTAACAGACCTTCTACACCTCAGTCTCTAACCTCTGCTCTCTGTAACAGTCCTTCTGCACCTCAGTCTGACACCTCTGCTCTCTGCACGATCTTTCTGCACCGCAGTCTCCCAGCACTGCTCTCTGTAAAAGTCCACCTGCACCTCAGTTTCCAAACTCTGGTGTCAGTAAGATTCTTCAGCAACCCAGTCTCCAAACTCTGCTCTCTATAACAGTCCTTCTGCACCCCAGTCTCCAACCTCTCTCTGTAACAGGCCTTCTGCACCACAGTCTCCAAACTATGCTCTCTTCAATGATCCTATTGCACCCCAGTCTCCTTCCACTGATCTCTGAAACAGTTTTTCTGAACATCAGTCTCCAAATTATGCTCTCTATAAGATCCTTCTTCAGCCCAGTATCCAACCTCTGGTCTCTGCAACAGTCTTTCTGCACCCCAGTCTCCAACCTCTGCTCTCTGTAACAGGACTTCCGCACCTCAGTCTCCAACCTCTGCTCTCCGCAAAAGTCCTTCTGCAACCCAGTCTCCAACCTCTTCTTTCTACAACAGTCCTTCTGCACCCTAGTTACCAACATCTGCTTTCTGCAACAGTCTTTCTGCACCCAAGACTCCAACATATGCTCTCTGAAGCAGTTCTTCTGCACCTCAGACTAAAAACTCTGCTCTCTGCCACGACCCTTCTGCATCCCAGTCTCCTACCTCTGCTCTCTGTAACTGTCCTTCTGCACCTCAGTCTCCCAAATCTGCTCTCTGTAAGATACTTCTGCAACCCAGTCTTTTAACTCTTTACTCTGTAAAAGTCCTTTAGAAACCCAGTCTCTAAACTCTGCTCTCTATTAAATCCATCTAAATCCCAGTCTGCAACCTCTGCTCTCTGTAATGGTACTTATGCCCCACGTATCCAACTTCTGCTCTCTGTAACAGTCCTACTGCACCTCACTATCCAACCTCTGCTCTGTATAACAGTCCTTCTGCACCCCAGTTTCTAAAATCTGCTCTCAGCAACAATCTTTCTGCACCCCCTCTCCAACATCTGCTCTCTGCAACAGTCCTTCTGAACCCCATTCTCCAAAGTCAGCTCTCTGCGAGGATCCTTCTGGACCCCAGTCTCCAACGTCTGCACTCTGTAACAGTCCATCTGCACCACAGTCTCCAACCTCTGCTCTCTGTAAGATCCTTCTGCACTCCAGTTTCAAAACTCTGCTTTCTGTAATATTCCTTCTCCACCACAGTCTACAACCCCTGTCCTCAGCAACAGTCCTCTTCTTCCAAGACTCCGAAATTTTCTCTCTGTAACAGTCCTTCTGTACCGCAGACTCAAACCTCTGCTCTTTGTAACGGTCCTTCTAAATCCCAGTCTCCACCTTCTGCATTCTGTAACAGTCTGTCTGAACCCCAGTCTCCAACCTCTGTTCTCTGTATCTATCCTTCTGCACCTCAGTCTCCAACCTCTGTTCTATGTAAGAGTCCTTCTGAACACCAGTGTGCATCTTATTCTCCAAACTCTGCTCTCTGTTACAGGCCTTCCACACCTCAGTCTCCAAACTCTGCTCTCTTCAACAGTCCTCTGCACCCCAGTCTCCAACCTCTGCTCTCTAAAACAGTCCTTCTCCACCCTAGTTACCAACATCTGCACTCTGCAACAGTCCTTCTGCAGCCCAGTCTGGAACATCTGCTCTCTGCAACACTTCTGCACCTCAGTCTGAAAACTCTGCTCTCTGCAACGACCCTCCTGCACCCCAGTATGCTACATCTGTTCCCTGTAACAGTCCTTCTACACCTCAGTCTCCAAACTCTGCTCTCTGTAAGACCCTTCTGCAACACAGTCTTTAAACTCTGCACTCTGTAACAGTCGTTCTGCACAACAGTCTTTAAACTCTGCTCTTTGTAACAGGACTTCTGCACTCCAGTATGCTACATCTGTTCTCTGTAACAGTCCTTCTATACACCAGTCTCCATAATGTACTCTCTGCAACAATCCTTCTGCACCCCAGTCTCAAAAATTTTCTCTCTGTAAGATCGTTCTGGTCTCCAGTTACCAAACTCAGCTCTCAGTATTAGTCCTTCTGCACCCCAGTCTCCAAACACTGCTCTCTGTAACAGTTTTTCTGCACCTCGGTCTTCATAATCTACTGTCTGCAATGATCCTTCTGCACCCCAGTCTTCAACGTCTGCTCTCTGCAACAATCGTTCTGCACCCAAGTCTCAAAACATTCCTCTCTTTAAGATTCTTCTGCACCCCAGTTTCCACACTCTGCTCTCTGTAACATTCCTTTTGCATCGCAGTCTCCAACGTCTGCCCTCTGCTATGGTCTCTATGAACCCCAGTCTCCAACCTTGTTCTCAACAACAGTTCTTCTGTACCGCAGTCTCTATCCTCTGCTCTCTGTAATGGTCCTTCTGCACCCCAGTCTCAAAAATCTGCTTTCTGAATCAGTCCTTCTGCACCACAGTCTCCAACCTCTGGTCTCTGCAACAGTCCTTCTGCACCCCAGTGTCCAACATCTGCTCTGCAACAGTCCTTCTGCACCACAGTCTCCAACATCTGCTCTGTGTAACAGTCCTTCTGTACTGCAGTCTCCAAACTCTGCTCTCTGTAACGGTCTTTCCGCACCCCAGTTTACAAACTCTGCTCTCTGTAACCTTCCTTATCCAACCCAGTAAACAACCTCTGCTTACTACAATAGTCTTTCTGCATCCCAGTCTCCAAACTCTGCTCCCTGTAGCAGACCATCTGCACCTCAGTCTCCAACCTCTGCTTACTGCAACAGTCCTTCTTCACCTCAGTTACAAACCTCTGCTCTCTGGAAGGATTCTTCTGCACCCCAGTCCCCAACATCTGCTCTCTGCAACAGTCCTTCTGCACCCGAGTCTCCAACCTCTGCTCTCTGTAAGATCCTTCTGCAACCCCGTCTCCGAACTCTGCTCTCTTTAACAGTCCTTCTGCACCGCAGTCTCAAAACTCTACTCCTTGTAACGGTCCTTCTGCACCCCAGTCTCCAAACACTGCTTTCTGTATCAGTCTTTCTGCACCACAATCTTCAACGTCTGCTCTCTGCTAAAGTCCTACTCATCCCCAGTCTTCATCATCTAATCTCTGCAACAGTCCTTCTGCACCCCAGTCTCCAACCTCTGCTCTCTGTAACAGTCCTTCTATACTGCAGACTCCAACCTCTTCTCTCTGTAAGGGTCCTCCTGTACCCCAGTCTCCACACTCTGCATTTGGTATCATTCCTTCTGCACCCCTTTCTCAATCCTCTGCTCTCTGTAACAGTCTTTCTGCACCTCAGTCTCCAACTTCTGCTCTCTGCAAGAGTCCTTCTGCACCCAAATCTCCAACTTCTGCTCTATGCAACACTCCTTCTGCACCTCAATAATCAAACTCTGTTCTCTGTAACAATCCTTCTGTAGCCCAGGCTCCAAATTCTGCTCTCTGCAAAGGTCCTTCTTCACCCCACTCTCCAACCTCTGCTCGCTGTAATATGCATCTTTACCCCAGTGTCCAAACTCTACTCTCAGTAACAGTTCTTCCGCTCCCCAGTCTCCAATATCTGCTCTTTTTAAAAGTCTTTTTGCACCCCAGTCTCCAATCTCAGCTTTCTGTAACGGTTCTTCGGCACCCCAGTCTCCAACCTCTGCTTTCTCACCAGTCATGCACCACAGTCTCCAGACTCTGCTCTCTGCAACAATCCTTCTACATCCCAGTCTCCTACGTCTGTTCTCTGCAACAATCCTTCTGCACCCCAGTCTCCTACGTCTACTCTCTACAACAGTCCTTCTGTACTTCAGTCTCCAACCTCTGCTCTCTGTAAGATCCTTCTGCACCCCAGTCTCCAACCTCTGCTTTCTTCAACGAACCTTGTGCACCTCAGTCACCAACGTCTGTTCTCTGCAAGAGTCCTTCTGCACCCCAGCCTCTAATCTCTGTTCTTTACAACAGTTATTCTGCACCCCAGTCTCCAACCTCTGCTCTCTGTAACAGTCCTTCCGTACTCCAAGCTCCAACCTTTGTTCTCTGTAACGGTCCTTCTGCACCCCAGTCTCCAACCACTGCTTTTTGTATCAGTTCTTTTTGCACCACATTCTCCAAACTCTGCTCTCTGTAACAGTACTTCTGCACCTCAGTCTGCAACCTCTGCTCTGTGCAATAGTCCTTCTGTATCCCAGTCTCTAACCTCTGCTCTCTGGAACAGTCCTTCTGCTCCACAGTAACCAACATCTGCTTTCTGTATCAGTCCTTCTGTACCCCAGTCTCCAACCTCTCCTCTCTGTAACAGTCCTTCTGCACCTCAGTCTCCAACCTCTTCTTTCCTCAGCAGTCTTTCTCCACTCTAGTCTCCAAACTCTGCTCTCAATATCAGTCTTTCTGCACCTGAGTCTAAAAACTCTTCTCTCTGGAACAATCCTTCTGTATCTCAGTTTCAAACCTCTTCTCTGTGTAACAGTCCTTATGTACCTCAGTCTCCAACCTTTTGTCTCCGTAAGATCCTTTTGCAACCCACTCTTTAAACTCTGCTCTCTGTAACTATCATTCTGCACCCCAGTCTCCAAGCACTGCTCTCTGTAACAGGCCTTCTGCACCCCAATCTCCAACCTATGTTGCCTATAACTGAACTTTTGACCCCAGTCTCCAAACTCTTCTCTCTTCAACTATCCTTCTGCACCCCAGTCTCTAACCTCTGCTCTTTGCACCAGTCCTCCTGCACCCCAGTCTCAAACCTATGCTGTCTGTAAGATCCTTCTGCACACCTGTCTTCAACCACGCATCTCTGTAAAAGTAATTCTGTAAAGCAGTCTCGAAACTCTGCTCTCTGTAAGGATCCTTCTGCATTTCAATTTCCAATCTTTGCTCTCTGCAACACTCCTTCTGAAACCCAGTCTCCAAAATTTGCTCTGTGCAATAGATTTTCTGCACATGAGTCTCCAACCTGTGCTCTCTGTAAAAGTCTTACTGAACCCCAGTCTTCAACTTTTACTTTCTGTAAAAGTCCTTCTGCACCACAGTCTCCAATCTCTGCTCTCTATAACAATCCTTCTGCACCCCAGTCTCCAAAATCTGCTCTCTGCAACAATCCTTCTGAACCCCAGTCTCCAAAGTCTGCTCTCTGTAACAGTTCTTCTGCACCCCAGTCTCCAAACTCTGGTCTCTGCAACAGTCCTTCAGCACCCAAGTCTCCAACATCTGCTGTCTTCAACAGTCCTTCTACACCCAAGTCTACAACTTCTGCTATCTGCAACAGTCTTTCTACCCCCCAGTCTCGATACTCTCCTCGCCACAACGATCCTTCTGCACCCCAGTCTCCAACCTCTGTTCTCTTCAACAGTTCTTCTGCACCCCAGTCTCCAACCTCTGCTCTCTGTAAGGGTCCTCATGCACCCCAGTATCCAACCTCTGCTTTCTGTATCAGTCGTTTTCCACCACAGTCTCGAAAATCTGCCCGCTGTAACAGTCCTTCTGCAACACAGTCTGCAAACTCTGCTCTCTGCAACAGTCCTTCTGCACCTCAGTCTCAAACCTCTGCTTTCTGTATCAGTCCTTCTGCACCCCAGTCTCCAACCTCTGCTCTATGTAACAATCCTTCTGCACCTCGGTCTCCAATGACTGTTCTCTGCAATGGTCCTTCTGCACCTCAGTCTCCAACCTCTTCTCTCAGTAACAGTCCTTCTGCACCTCAGTCTGACACCTCTGCTCTCTGCATGATCATTCTGCACCCCAGTCTCCAAACACTGTTCTCTAAAACAGTCTTTCTGAACACCAATCTCAAAACTCTGCTCGCTATAACAGTTTTTCAATACCGCAGTCTTCAAACTCTGGTCTTTGTAACGGTCCTTCTACACCCCAACTGCCAATCTCTGCTTTCTGTAACAGTCCTTCTGCACCTCAGTCTCCAAACTCTGCTCTTTTTTACAGTACTTCTACACCTCAGTCTCCAATCTCTGCTCTCTGTAACAGTCCTTCTGCACCTCAGTCTGACGCCTCTCCTCTCTGCATGATCCTTCTGCACCTCAGTCTCCAACCACTGGTCTCTGTTACAGTCCACATCACCTCAGTCTCCAACCTATTCTCTTCGTAAGAACCTTCTGTAACCCAGTCTCCAAACTCTGCTCTCTATAACAGTCGTTCTGAACCCCAGTATCCAACCTCTCCTCTCGGTAACAGTCCTTCTGGACGCAAGTCTCCCAACTCTGCTCTCTGTAGCAGGCCTTCTGCACCCCAGTATCCATAATGTGCTCTCTGCAACGATCCTTCTGCATCCCAGTCTCCAACATCTGATCTCTGCAACAGTCCATCTGTACCTCAGTCTCCAAATTCTGCTCTCTGTAAGATTCTTCTGCATTCCTGTATCCAAACTCTACTCTCTGTAACAGTCCTTCTGCACCCGAGTCTCCAACCTCTGCTCTCTGTAACAGGACTTCCACACCTCAGTCTCAAACCTCTGCTCTCTGCAACAGTCCTTTTCCACCCTAGTCTAAAACCTCTTCTCTCTACAACAGTCCTTCTGCACACTAGTTACCAACAACTGCTCTCTGCGACAGTTCTTCTGCACCTCAGTCTCCCAACTCTGCTCTCTGTAAGATCCTTCTGCAACCCAGTCTTTAAATTCTGCACTTTGTACCTGTCCTTCTGCACAACATTCTCCAACTTCTGTTCTCTGTAACAGTCCTTCTACACCCAAGTCTCCAAACTCTGCTCTCTGTAAGGTCCATCTGAACCCCAGTCTCCAACCTATGCTCTCTGTAACAGTCCTTTTACACCCAAGTCTCCAAACTCTGCTCTCTGTAACAGTCCTTCTGTACCTCAGTCTCCAACCTCTGTTCTCTGTAACAGTCATTCTGCACCCCAGTCTCTAAAATCTGCTCTCTGCAATATTCCTTCTGCACCCCAGTCTTCAACATCTGCTCTCTGCAACACTCCTTCTGCACCCCAGTCTCCAAACTCCGCTCTCTGCATTGATTTTTCTGGACTCCAATCTCCAACCTCTGCTCTCAGCAATAGTCCATCTGTACCTCAGTCTCCAAACTCTGCTCTCTCCAAAGTCCTTCTGCACTCCATTCTACAACTTCTGCTCTCTGAAACAGTCTTTCTGAACAACAGTATCCAACATCTGCTCTCTGAAAAAGTCCTTGTGTACCCTAGTATCCAACATCTGCTCTCTGGAACAGTCCTTCTGTACTGCAGTCCCCAACTTCTGCTCTCTGCAACGAACATTCTGCACACCAGTCTCCAAAATCTGCTCTCTACAAAAGTACTTCTGCACCTCGGTTTGAAAATTTTGCTCTCTGCAACAATCCTTCTGCACCCAAGACTTCAACATCTGCTCTCTGTAACAGTCTTTCTGCACCTCAGTCTCCAAACTCTGCTCTATGTAAGATCCTTCTGCAACACAGTCTCCAAAATTTGGTCCCTGTAACAGTTCTTCAACACCTCAGTATCCAACATCTGCTCTCTGTAACACTTGATCTACACCTCACTCTGAAACCCCTTCTCTCTGCAGGATCCTTCTGAACCCCAGTCTCCAACAACTGCTCTCTGTGACAGTCCTCCTTCACCTCAGTATCCAAACTCTGCTCTCTGTAAGATACTTTTGCCACCCAGTCTCCTAACTCTGCTCTCTATAACAGTCCTTCTGCACGCCAGTCATCTACCTCTTCTCTCTTTAACAGGCCTTCGGCACCCCAGTCTCCAAACTCTGCTCTCTGTAACAGGTCTTTTTTACCCCAGTCTCCAAAGTCTGTTCTCTATAAGAAGTCTTCTACACCCCAGTCTCCAACCTCTGCTCTCTGCAACAGTCCTTCTGCACCCCAGTCTCCAAACTCTGCTCTCTATAACAATCCTTCTGCACCTCAGTTTTAAAACGTTGTTCTGTGCTACGATCCTTTTGTACCTCAGTCTTCAACCTCTACTCTCTGTAACAGTCCTTCTGCACCTGGGTCCCCAACATCTGCTTTCTGTTAGATCCTTCTTCAACCCAGTCTCCAAACTCTGTGATCTGTAACAGTCATTCTAGAGCCCTTCTCCACACTCTGCTCTCCGTTACAGGCCTTCTGAACCCCAGTCTCCAACCTCTGCTATCTGTAACAGTCTTTTTGAACCTCAGTCTCCAAACTCTACTCTCTGCAATGATTCTTCTGAACCCCAGTATCCAACTTCTCCTCTCCTCAACAGTCCTTCTGCACCTCAGTCTCCAAATTCTGCTCTCTGCAACAGTTCTTCTACACCCCAGTCTTCAACCTCTGCTCTGTGTAACAGTCCTTCTGCACCCCAGTCTCCAACCTCTGCTCTCTGTAACAATCCTTCTGCACACCAGTCTCTAACCTTTGCTCTCCGTAACAGTCCTTCTGCACTATATTCTCCAACCTCTGCTCTCTGTTACAGTCTTTCTATTTTTTTTTAATTTTATTTTTTATTGGTTGTTCACAACATTACAAAGCTCTTGACAAATCATATTTCCTACATTAGATTGAAGTGGGTTATGAACTCCCAATTTTACCCCAAATGCAGATTGCAGAATTACAGTAGATGGGGTAGAGAGAGAAGATGGGAGGGGAGGGGAAGGGGCATAGTAGGGGATAGGAAAGGTAGCAGAATACAACAATTACTAATTGGGCTTATGTAAAATTGTGGATGTGTAACCGACGTGATTCTGTTACAGTCTTTCTATACAGCAGTCTCCAACCTCTGCTCTCTGTAAAGGTCCCTCTACCCCAATTTTCAACCTCTGCTTTCTGTAACAGTCCTTCTGCACCTTAGTCTGAAACCTCTGCTCTCTGCACGATCCTTCTTCACCCCAGTCTCCAATCACTGCTCTCTGTAATATTCATCCTGCCCCACAGTCACTAACCACTGCTCTCTGTACGATCCTTCTGCAACCCAGCCTCAAAACGCTGCTCTCTATAAAAGTCCTTCTGCAACTCAGTCTCCAAACTCTGCTCTCTGTTGCAGGCCTTATGCACCCCAGTCTCCAAACTCTGCTCTCTTAAACAGTCCTTTTGCAAGCCTGTCTGCAACCTCTGCTCTCTGTAGCGGTCCTTCTGCACCCCAGTCTCAACCTCTACATTCTGTATCAGTAATTCTGCACCCCAGTCTCCAAACTTTGCTCTCTGTAACATTCTTTCTGCACCTCAGTCTTCAATGTCTTCTCTCTGCGACAGTTCTTCTGCACCCCAGTCTCCAAACTCTGCTCTCTGCAACAGTTCTTCTGAACCCCAGTCTCCAACATCTGCACTCTGAAAAAATTCGTCTATAAACCATTCTCCAACCTCTACTGTCTGAAACAGTCCTGCTGTATTGCAGTCTCCGAACTCTGCTCTCTGAAACGGTCCTCCTGCACTCTAGTCTCCAACCTCTGCTTTCTGTATAAGTCCTTCTGAACCTCAGTATCCAACCTCTGCTCTCTGCAACAGTCCTTCTGCACCCCAGTCTCCAACCTCTGTAATTTCCAACAGTCCCTCTGCACCTCAGTATGAAAACTCGGTTCTCTGCAACGATCCTTCTGCACCCCAGTCTCCAAACTCTGCTCTCTTTAACAGTCCTGTTCAACCTCAGTCTCCAACCTCTGCTCTCTGTAAGATCCTTCTGCAACCTTGTCTCCAAACTCTGCTCTTTGTAACAGTCCTTCTGCACCCCAGTCTCAATCCTCTGCTCTGTGCAACAGTTCGTCTGAACCGCAGTCTTTAACATCTGCTCTATGAAAGATCCTTCTGCACCCCAGTCTCCAAACTCCGATCTCCGTAACAGTCCTTCTTCACCCGAGTATCCAAACTTTGCTCTCTGTAACAATCTTTCTGCACCTCAGTGTCCAACATCTGCTCTCTGTACCCCATTCTCCAACCTCTGTTGTCTACTAGAGTACTTCAGCATGTCAGTCTCAAAACTCTGCTCCCTGGAAAAATCCTTCTGCACCCCAGTCTCCAACCATTGCTCTCGGTAACATTTCTTCTGCACCTCTGTCTCCAAACTCTGCTCTATGTAAGTTCCTACTGCCACCCAGTCTCCAAACTCTGCTCTCTGTAGCAGTCCTTCTGCACACCAGTCTCCAACCTCTGTTATGTGCTCCAGGTCTTCTGCACCCAACTCTCCTGGCTCTGCTCTCTGTAAGATCCTTCTGCACACCAATCTCAAAACTCTGATCTCTGTAACAGTCCTTCTTCACCCCAGGCTCCAACCTCTGCTCCCTGCAACAATCCTTCTGCACCCCAGTCTCCAATTTCTGCTCTCTGTAGCAGGCCTTCTGCACCCCAGTTTCCCACCTCAGCTTTCTGTATCATAATTCTTCACCTTAGTCTCCAACGTCTTCTCTGTGTAACAGTCTTTCTGCTTCTCAGTCTTCAAATTCTGCTCTCTGCAACAGTCCTTCTGCACCCTAGTCTACAACCTCTGATTTCTGCAACATTCCTTCTGCACCCCAGTCTCCAACCTGTGCTCTCTGTAACAGTCCTTGTGAACACCAGTCTCCCACCTCTGCTCTCTATAACGATTCTTCTTCAGCCCAGTCTCCACCTATGCTCTCTGCAACGATTCTTCTGCAAATCAGTCTACATACTCTGCTCTCTGTAACAGTCCTTCTGCACGCCTGCATCCAACATTTGCTCTCTGCAACATTTCTTCTACACCCCGGTCTCCAAACTGTGCTCTAGGTAACTGTCCTTCTGCACCTCTGTCTGAAAATGCTGCTCTCTGCAACAATTCTTTTCACCCCAGTCTGTAACATCTGCTCTTGTAACACTCCTTTTGCACCTCTGTCCCCAAAAGGCTCTCTGTAAGATCCTTCTGCAACCCTGTCTCGAAACTGTGCTATCTGCAACAATCCTTCTACAACCCAGTCTCCAACCCCTGCTCTCTGCAACAGTCCTACTGCACCCCAGTCTCCAACCTCTACTCTCCTTAAGATCCTTCTGCACCACAGTCTCCAACCTCTGCTCTCTGTAACAGTCTTTTTGCACCCCAGTCTCCAAACTTTGCTCTCTGCTACAGTCCTTCTGCACCAAAGTCTCCAACCTCTACACTCTGTAAGATCCATCTGCACCGCAGTCTCCAAACTCTGCTCTCTGTAACAGTTCTTCTGCACGCCAGTATCCAACCTCTGCTCTGTGCAACAGTCCTACTGCAACCCAGTCTCCAACCTCCACTCTCTGTAAGATACTTCTGCACAGCAGTCTCCAAACTCTGTTCTCTGCAACAGTCTTTCTGCACCCCGGAATCCAACCTGTGCTCTCGGTAAAAGTCCTTCTGTACTGCAGTCTCCAAACTCTACTGTCTGTAATGGTCCTTCTGCAATCCAGTCTCCAACCTCTGCTTTGTTTATCAGTCCTTCTGCACCCCAGTCTCCAACCTCTGCTCTCTGTATCAGTCCTTCTGCACCTATATCTTCAACCTCTACTCTCTACAACAGTCCTTCTGCACCCCTGTCTCCAACCTCTGCTCTCTGCAACATTTCTTCTACACTCAGATCTCCAAACTGTGCTATCTGTAACTGTCATTATTCACCCCAGTCTACAACCTCTGCTCTTTGTAACGATCCTTCTGCCCCTGAGTCTCCAACCTCTGCTCTCTGAAACGATCCTTTTGCACCTCAGTTTCCAAACTCTGCTCTCTGCAGCGATCCTTCTGCACCCAAGTCTCCAACCTGTGGTCTCCGTAACTGTCCTTCTGACCTTAGTCTCCAACCTCTGCTCTCTGTAAAGATCCTTCTGCACCCCATTCTCCAACCTCTGCTCTCTGCAATAATCCTTCTGCACCTCGGTTTCCACCCTCTGCTCTCTGCAACGATCCTTCTGTACCCCAGTCTCCAACATCTGCTCTCTGTAACAGTCTTTCTGCATCTCAGTCTCCAACCTCTGCTCTCTGTACCAATCTTTCTGTACCTCAGTCTCCAACCTCTGCTCTCTATAACAGTCCTTCTGTACCTCAGTCACCAACATCTACTCTCTGTAACAAGCCTTATGAACCCCAGTCTCCAAACTCAGCTCTTTGTAAAAGTTCTTCTGCACCTCAGTCTCGAAACTCTGCTCTCTTTAACAGTCTTTCTGCACCCGAGTCTCCAAACTCTGCTCTCTGTAACAATCCTTCTGTACCCCAGTCTCCAACCTCTGCTCTCTGTGTAGTTCTTCTACACCACAACCTCCAACCTCTGCTCTCTGTAACGGAACTTCTGCAACCCAGTCTCAAACATCTGCTCTCTGCAACGATCCTTCTTCTACACATTCTCCAAACTCTGCTCTCTGTAACAGTCCTTTTGTATTGCAGTCTCCAACCTCTTCTCTTTGTAATGGTCCTTCTGCTCACCAATTGCCAACCTATGGTTTCTGTAACAGTGGTTCTACTTCTCAGATTCCAAACTCTGCTCTCTGTAAAAAGTCCTTCTGCGCCTCATTCTGAAACCTCTGCTCTCTGCAAGGATCCTTCTGCACCCCAGTCTTCAAATTGTGCTATCTGTAACAGTCCTTCTGCACCCCAGTCTCCAACCTCTGCTCTCTTTAACAAGCTTTCTGCACCCTAGTCTCCAAACTCTGCTCTCTGTAACAGTCCTTCTGCACCCCAGGATCCTACATCTGCTCTCTATTATAGTCCTTCTGCACGTCAGTCTGAAAACCCTGCTCTCTGCAAAAATCCTTCCCGCACCCGAGTTTTCAAACTTTGCTCTCTATAACAGTCTTTCTGAACCTCAGTCTTGAAAATGCTCTCTGTAAGATCCTTCTGCAACCCAGTCTCGAAATTGTGCTATCTGTAACAGTCCTTCTGCACCCCAGTCTCCAATGTCTGCTCTCTGTAACAGGCCTTCTGCACCCTGGTCTCGATTCTCTGCTCTCTGTAACAGGCCTTCTGCACCCCAGTCTCCAACCTCTTCTCTGTGCAAGGATCCTTACTCACCTCAGTCTACAACCTCTGCTCTCTGCAACAGTCCTTCTGTACAACAGTCTCAAACCTCTGATTTTTGTATCAGTCTTTCTGCACAACAGTTTTCAACCTCTGCTGTCTGTAACAGTCCTTCTGAACCTCTGTCTCCAACCTCTGCTCTCTGCAACCTTAATTCTGCACCCCATTCTCTAACCTCTTCTCTCTCCAACAGTCCTTCTGAACCAAAGTCTCAAACATCTGCTCTCTGCAACAGTCTTTCTTTACCCTAATCTTTAAACTGTGTTGTCTGTACCAGTCTTTCTGTACTGCAGTTTCCAATCTCTCCTCTCTGTAACCTTAATTCTGCACCCCAGTCTCCCAACTCTTCTTTCTGTATAAGTACTTCTGCACCCCAGTCTCCAACCTCTGATCTCTGTAACATTCTTACTGCACCTCAGTCTCCAACTTCTGCTCTATGCGACAGTTCTTCTGCAGCCCAGTCTCCAACCTCTACTCTCTGCAACAGTTCTTCTACTCCACAGTCTGCAACATCTGCTCTCTCTAACAGTCCTCCAGTATTGCAGTCTCCAAACTTTGCTTTCTGTAAAGGTCCTTTTACAGACCAGACTCTAACCTCTGTTTCTGTATCAGTCCTTCTGCACCCTAGACTCCAACCTCTACTCTCTGTGACAGTCGTTCTGCCCCTCAGTCTCCAAACTCTTCTCTCTGCAACAGTCATTATGCACCCAAGTCTCCGACATCTGCTACCTGCAACAGTCCTTCTACACCCCAGTCTCTAACCTCTGCTCCCTGCAATGGTCCTTCTGCACTTCAGTCTGCAAAGTCTACTGTCTGTAACATGCCTTCTGCACCTCAGTCTTCCAACTCTGATCTCTGTAAGATCCTTCTGCAACCCAGTCTCTAAACTCTGCCCTCTTCGACGATCCTTCTGCACCCAGGTTCCAAACCCTGCTCTTTCTAACAGTCCAGTTGCACCTCAGTCTCCAAACTCAGTCTCCAAACTCTGCTCTCCGTACGGTGCTTCTGCAACCCTGTCTCAAAACTCTGCTCTCTATAACAGTCCTTCTGCACCTCAGTCTCCAACTTCTGCTCTCTGCAACAGTCCTTCTAAACCCCAGTCTCCAACCTCTGCTCTCTGCAACAGTCCTTCTGCACCCAGTCTACAACATCTGTCCTCTGCAACAGTCCTTCTTCACCTAAGTCTGAAAACTCTGATCTCTGCAAGGATCCTTGTACACCCCAGTCTCCAAACTCTGCTTTCTGTAACAGTCTTTGTGCACGTCATTCTCCAACCTCTGCTATCTGTAGCAGTCTTTTTGCACCCCTGTCACCAACCTCTGCTCTCTGTAAGATCCTTCTGCACCCAGGTTTCCAAACTCTGCTCTCTGTAACAGTCCTTCTGGTACCCAGTCTCCAACCTCTGCTCTCTGTAACAGTCCTTCTCTACCGCAGTCTCCAACCTGTGCTCTCTCTAACTGTCATTCTGTACCGCAGTCTCCAAACTCTGCTCTCTGCAATGGTCCTTCTGCAACCCATTCTCCAACCTCTGTTGTCTGCAAGAGTCCTTAAGCACCTCAGTATCAAACCTCTTCTCCCTGCCACAATCCTTTTGCACCCCAGTCTCCAACAACTGCTCTCTAAAAAAGTCCTTATGCACCCGAGTCTCAAACCACTGCTCTCTGCAACAGTCCTTCTGCACCTCAGTCTGAAAACTCTGCTCTCTGCAATGATCCTTTTGCACCCCAGTCTCCAAACTCTGCACTCTGAAACAGTCCTTCTGTACTTCAATCTCCAACCTCTGCTCTCTGTAACAGTCCTTGTGCACCTCAGTCTGAAAACGCTGTTCTCTTCAATGATCCTTCTGCACCCCAGTCTCCAAACTCTGCTCTCTGTAATACTCCTGTTGCACCTCAGTCTCGAAACTCTACCCTCTGTAACAGTCCTTCTGCACCCCTTCTCCAAACTCTGTTCTCTTTAACAGTCCTTCTGCACACCAGTATCAATACTCTGCTCTCTACAACCATCCTTTCCCACCCCAGTTTCCATCCTCTGCTCTCTGCAACAGTCCTTTTCCACACCAGTCTCCAACCTCTGCTCTCTATAACAGTCCTCCAGTAGTGCAGTATTCAAAATCTCCTCTCTGTAACGGTTCTTCTGCACCCCAGTCTTCAAGCTCTGTTCTCTGTAACAGTCCTTCTAAACCTCAATGTCCAAACTCTGCTCTCTGCAACAGTACTTCTGCACCTCAGTATGAAAACTCTGTTCTCTGCAACAATCCTTCTGCACCCAGTGTCCAACCTCTGCTCTCTGTAACAGTCCTGATGTACCTCAGTCTCCAACCTCTGCTCTCTGTAAGATCTTTCTGCAACCCTATCTCCAAACCCTGCTTTCTGTACGAGTCCTTCTGAAGCCCAGTCTCCAGCCTCTGCTCTCTGTAACAGGCCTTTTGCACCTTATTCTCCAAACTCTGCTCTCTGTAACAGTGCTTCTGAACCTCAGTCTACAAACTCTGCTCTCTGCAACAGTCCTTCTACACACCAGTCTCCAAATTCTGCTTACTGTATCAGTCCTTCTGAACCCCAGTCTCCAACCTCTGCTATCTAAAACAGTCCTTCTGCACCTCAGCCTCCAAATTCTATTCTCTGCTAAAGTCCTTCTGCACCCAAGTCTCCAACACCTGCTCGCTGCAACAGTCTATCTTCACCCCAGGTTCCAACCTCTGGTATCTGCAACAATTCTTCTGCATCCCAGTCTCCAACACCTGCTCTCTGCAACAGTCCTTTTGCACAAAATCTCTAACCTCTTCCTCTGTAACAGTCCTACTGTAATCCAGTCTCTTACCTCTGCTCTCTGCAACAGTCATTCTGCACCCCAATCTGAACCTGTGCTCTCAGAAACAGTCCTTATAAACCTCAGTATCCAGCCTCTTCTCTCTACAACAGTCCCTCTGCATCCCAGTCTCCTACCTCTGCTCTATGTAACAATCCTTCTGCACCTCAGTCTCCAACCTCTGTTCTCTGCAACTGTCCTTCTGCATCTCAATCTCCAAAAACTACTACATGTAGAAGTACTTCTGAACACCTTCTCCATACTCTGCTCTCTGTAACAGGCCTTCTGCACTCCAGTCTCCCAACTCTGTTCTCTATAAAAATCCTTCTGCTCCCCAGTCTCAAAATTTTGCTCTCTACAACGATCTTTCTGCACCCCAGTGTCCAACATCTGCTCTATGCAACAGTCCTTCTGAACCCCAGTCTTCAACATGTGCTCTCTGCAAAAGTCCTTCTGCACCTCAGTCTGAAAACTCTGTTCTCTACAAAAATCCTTCTGCACCCCAGTCTCCAACCTCTGCTCTCTGTAACAGTCCTGCCTCACCTTGCTCTACAACCTCTGCTCTCAGTAAGATCCTTGTGCAACTTTGTCTATAAACTCTGCTCTCTTTAGGAGTTCTTCTGCAAGTCAGTCTGAAAACTCTGTTCTCTACAAGGATTCTTCTGCACCCCAGTTTCCAATCTCTGCTCTCTGTAACAGTCCTTTTGCACCTCAGTCTCCAAACTCAGCTCTCTGCAACGATCCATCTGCACCTCAGTTTCAAAAGTCTACTCTCTGTAACAGTGCTTCTGCACCCCAGTCTCAAACTTCTGCTATCTGCAACGATTTTTCTGCACACCAGTCTTCAACTTCTGCTCTCTGCAACAGTCCTACTGCAGCCCAGGGTCAAAATTTTGTTCTCTGTAACAATCCTTCTTCACCTCAGTTACCAAACTCTGATCTCTGCAATAGTCCTTCTTCACCACAGTCTCCAAACTCTGCTCTCTGTAACAATCTTTCTGCACTCCAGTCTGCAAACTCTGCTCTCTGCAAAAGTCGTTCTGCACTCCAGTCTCCAAAATCTGCTCCCTACAACAGTTCTTCTGCAACTCAGTCTGACAACTCTGCTCTCTGCAATGATCCTTGTGCACCCCAGTCATTAAACTCTACTTTCTGTAAAAGTCTTTCTGCACCTCAGTCTCCAACCTCTGCTCTCTTTAAGATTTTTCTGCACCCCAGTTTCACAACTCTGCTCTCTGTAATATTTCTTCTGCTCCCCAGTCTCCAATCTCTTCTCTCTGTAACTGTCCTTCTTCTCCGTAGTCTCCAACCTGTGCTCTCTGTAACACTCATTCTTTACAACAGTCTTCAACCTCTGCTCTCTGTAAAAGTCCTTCTTTCCCGCAGTCTCCAAACTCTGCTAAATGTAAGGGTTTTTCGGCACCCCAGTATCCATCCTCTGCTCTCTGTAACTAAACTTCTGCACCCCAGTCTCTAACCTCTGCTCTCTGCAACGATTCTTTTGCACCCCATTCTCCAACCTCTGCTCTCTGCAAAAGTCCTTCTGCACCCCAGTCTCTAACATCTGATCTCTGCAACAGTCTTTCTAAAGCTCAGTCTGAAAACTCTGCTCTCTGCGACAATCTTTGTGCACCCCAGTCTCCAAAATCTGCTTTCTTTAACAGTCCTTCTGCACCTCAGTCTCCAAAATCGGCTCTCTGTAACAGTGCTTCTGCACCCCAACCTCCAACCTGTGCTCTCTGTAAGATCCTTCTGCACCCCAGTTTTTAAATCTGCTCTCTGTAACATTCTTTCTGCTCCCCAGTCTCAAAACTCTGCTCTCTGTAACAGTCCTTCTGCTTTCCAGTCTCCAATCTCTGCTCTCTGTAACATTCCTTCTGCTCCCCAGTCTCCAAATCTGCTCTCTGTAACATTCCTCCTGTACTGCAGTCCACAGCCTCTACTCTCTGTAACTTTTTTTCTGCACCACAGTCTCCAACCTCTCCTTTCTGTATCATTCCTTCTGCACCACAGTTTCCAACCTCTGCTCTCTTCAACATTCTTTCTGCACCTCAGTCTCCAACCTCTGCTCTCTGCGACAATTCTTCTTCACCCCAGTCTTTAAACTCTGCTCTCTGCAACAGTTCTAAAGCACCCCAGTCTCCAAGGTCTTCACTCTGAAATAGTCCTTACCCACAACAGTCTCCAACCTCTGCTCTCTTTAACAGTCCTCCTGTAGTGCAGTCTCCAAAATCTGCTCTCTGTAACAGTCCTTCTGCACCCAAGTCTCAAACCTCTGCTTTCTGTAACAGTCCTTCTAAACCCCAGTCTCCAAACTCTGCTATCTGTAACAGTCATTGTGCACCCCAGTCTCCAAACTCTTTTCTCTATAACAATAATTCTGCATCCCAGTCTCAACCCTCTGCTCTCTGCAACGATCCTTTTGCACCCCATTCTCCAACTTCTGTTCTCTGCAAAAGTCCTTCGGCACCCCAGTCTCCAACATCTGCGCTCTGCAACAGTCCTTCTGAACCTTAGTCTGAAAACTCTGCTCTCTGCAACAATCCTTGTGCACCCCAGTCTCCAAACTCTGCTTTTTGTAACAGTCCTTCTGCACCTCAGTCTCCAAAATCGGCTCTCTGTAACAGTGCTTCTGCACCGCATCCTCCAACCTCTGCTCTCTGTAAGAGTCCTGCTTCTCCCCAGTCTCCAACCTCTGCTATATTTATCAGTCTTTCTGCTTCCCAGTCTTTAACCTCTGCTCTCTGCAACCATCCTTGTGCACACGAAACTAAAACCTCTGCTCTCTGCAATGATCCTACTGCACGCCAGTCTCCAACCTCTGAACTCTGCAACACTCCTTCTGCACTTAAGTCTCCAATTTCTTCTCTCTGTAAGATCCTTCTACACCCCTGTCTCAAAGGTCTGCTTTCTGCAACGATCCTCCTGCACCCCAGTCTGCAACCTCTGCTCTATGTAACTTGATTCAGTACTGCAGTCTCTAAATTCTGCTCTCTGTAACGGTCTTTCTGCACCCCAGAACCCAATGTCTGCTTTCTGCATTAGTCCTTCTGCACCCCAATCTCCAACATCTGCTTTCTCTAAGACTCCTTCTGCACCTCTGTCTCCAACCTCTGCTCTCTGCAACAGTCCTTCTGCACCCCAGTGTCCCACCTCTGCTCTATGCAACAAACCTTATGCACCCATTCTCAAAACTCTTCTCTCTGTAACAATCCTTCTGCACCTCAATCTCCAAACTCTCTTCTCTGAAGGGTCCTACTGCACCTCAGTGTCCAACCGCTACTCTCTGTAACAGTCCTTCTGCACTTCAGTCTCCAAACTCTGCTCTCTGTAACAGTCTTTCTTCACACCAGTGTCCAACCTCTGCTCTCTGCAACAGTCCATCTGCACCCCAGTCTCCAAAATCTGCTCTCTGCAACAGTCCTTCTGCACCTCAGTCTAAAAACTCTGCTGTCTGCAACGAACCTTCTGCACCCCGTCTCCTACCTCTGCTGTCTGTAACATACTTCTATACCTCAGTCTCCCAATTCTGATCTCTGTAAGATCTTTCTGCAACCCAGTCTTTAAACTCTGCACTCTGTAACCGTCCTTACGCACAACAGTCTCCAACCTCTGCTCTGTGTAAGAGTCCTTCTGTACTGCAGTCTCCAACCTCTGCTCTTCGTATTGGGCCTTCTGCACCCCAGTTTCCAACCTCTGCTCTCTGCAATGATCCTACTGGAACCCAGTCTCCAACCTCTGATTTCTGCAACAGTTTTTCTGCACCTCAGTCTGAAAACTCTGCTCTCTGCATGATCCTTCTGTACCCCAGTCTCCAATCACTGCTCTCGGTAACAGTCCCCTGCACCTCAGTCTCCAAACTCTGCTCTCTGTAAGATCCTTCATCAACCCAGTCTCCAAGCAGTGCTCTCTATAACATACCATCTCACCAAAGTCTCCAAATTCTTCTCTCTGCAACTATTCTTCTCCACAACAGTCTCAAACCTCTGCTCTCTGCAACAGTCCTTTTGTACCACAGTCGACAACCTCTGCTCTCTGCAACAGTCCTTTTGCACCCCAGTCTTCAAACTCTGCTCTCTGTAACCTTCCTTCTGAACCCCAGTCTCTGACCTTTGCTCTCTGTAACCGTCCTTCTGCACCCCAGTCTCCAACCTCTGCTCTCCGTAACAGTCCATCTGCACTTCAGTCTTAAAACTCTGCTCTCTGCAACAGACCTTCTGCACCCCTTTCTCCAACCTCTGCTCTCTGCAACAGTCCATTGCACCTTATTCTTTAAATTCTGCTCTCAGCAACAGTCCTTCTAACTCTAGTCTCCAAATTTTTCTCTGTGCAAGGATCCTTCTGGAACCCAGGCTCAAACGTGTGCTCTCTGCAACAGTCCTTCTGCACCACAGTTTCCAACCTCTGCTCTCTGTAAGATCTTTCTGCACGCCAGTGTCCAAAATCTGCTGTCTCTAACATTCCTTCTCCACCCCAGTCTGTAACCTCTGCTTCCTTCGAAGGTCCTGCGGCACCCCAGTCTCCAACCTCTGTCCTCTGTAACAGTCCTTCTGCTCCCCAGTCTCCAACATCTGCTCTCTGTAACAGTCCTTCTGTACCGAGGTCTCCAACTTCTGCTCTCTGTAACGGTCCTTCTGCAACCAAGTCTTTAATCTCTACTTTTTATATCAGTCCTTCTGAACCCCAGTCTCCAACCTCTGCTCTCTGTATCTATCCTTCTGCACCCCAGTCTCAAACCTGTGCTTTCTGTAACCGTCTTTCTGCACCCCAGTCTCAAACCTCTGCTCTCTGCAACTGTTCTTCTGCACCACAGTTTCCAAACTCTGCTCTCTCTATTAATATTCTGCACTCCAGTTTCCAAACTCTACACTCTGTAACATTCCTTCTCCAACCCAGTCTTTAATATCTGCTTTCTGCAAGTGTCCTGTGGCACCCCAGTCTCCAAACTCTGTCCTCTGCAACAGTCCTTCTGCTCCCCAGGCTCCAACATATGCTCTCTGAAACAGTCTTTCTGAAACGCAGTCTCCACCCTCTGCTCTCCGTAAGGGTCCTTCTGCAACCCAGTCTCCAAACTCTGCTTTCTGTATCAGTCCTTCTGAAGCCCAGACTCAAACCTCTGTTCTCGGTATATATACTTCTACACCTCAGTCTCCAACCTGTTCTCTCTGTAACATTTCTTCTGCACCCCAGTCTCCAAACTCTGCTCTCTATAACAGTTTTTCTATACCACAGTCTCCAAATCCTGGTCTCTGTAACGTTCCTTCTGCACCCAAATTTCCAAACTCTGCTTATAGTAACAGTCCTTCTGCACCTCAGTCTACAAACTCTGCTCTCTGTAACAGTTTTTCTACATCTCAGTCTTTAACTTCTGCTCTCTGTAAGATCCTTCAGCAACCCAGTCTCCAACCACTACTCTCTGTAACAGTCCACGTGCACCTCAGTCTCAAACCTCTGCTCTCTGTAAAATCTTTCAGCAACCCAGTCTCTAAACTCTGCTCTCTGTAACAGTCCTTCTGCACCCCAGTCTTCAACCTCTCCTCTCTGTAACAGGCATTCTGCACGCCAGTCTCCAAACTCTGCTCTCTGTAGCAGGCCTTCTGCACCCCAGTCTCCAACTTCTGCTCTCTGCAACGATCCTTCTGCACACCAGTCTCCAACCTCTACACTCTGCAATGATCCTACTGCACGCCAGTCTCCAACCTCTGATCTCTGCAACACTCTTTCTGCACCTCAGTCTTCAACTTCTTCTCTCTGTAAGATCCTTCTGAACCCCTGTCTCCAAGCTCTGCTCCTTGCAACGATCCTTCTGCACCTCAGTCTCCAACTTCTACTCTATGTAAAAGGACTTCTGCACCTCAGGCTCCAACATCTACTCTCTGCAACAGTCCTTCTGCACCCCAATCTCCAAACTCTGCTCTCTGCAACAGTCCTTCTGTACTGCAGTCTCTAACCTCTGCTATCTGTAATGGTCTTTCTGCACACCATAATCCAATCTCTGCTTTCTGCATCAGTCCTTTTGCACCCCAGTCTCCAACATCTGCTCTATCTACAAGTCCTTCTTCACCTCAGTCTCCAAACTCTGCTTTCGGCAACAGTCCTTCTGCTCCCCAGTCTCCAACCACTGCTCTCTGTAACAGTCCTTCTGCATCTCAGTCTCCAACCTCTGCTTTCTAAAACAGTCCTTCTGCACTCCAGTTACCAACCTATTCTCTGCAAGAGTCCTTCTGCACCCCAGTCTCCAACATCTGCTCTCTGCAACAGTCCTTCTACACCCCCGTCTCCAAACTCTGCTCTCTGCTAGGATCGTTCTGGACCCCAGTCTCCATCGTCTGTTTTCTAAAACAGTACTTCTTCACCACAGTCTCCAAAATCTTATCTCTTTAAGATTTTTCTGGTCTCCAGTTTCCAAAATATGCTCTCTCTAACATTCCTTCTCCACTGCAGTCTCCAACCTCTGCTTTCTGCAAGGGTCCTCCGGCACCCCAGACTCCAATGTCTGTCCTCTGTAACACTCCTTATGTACAGTAGTCTCCAAACTCTTTTTTCTGTAACGGTCCTTCTACAACCCAGTCTCCAACCTCTGCTTTTTTAATCAGTCCTTCTGAACCCCAGTCTCCAACCTCTGCTCTCTGTATCTATCCGTCTACACCTCAGTCTCCAAACTCTGCTCTCTGTAACAGTCCTTTTATATGGCAGTCTCCAACCTCTGCTCTCTGTATCGGTCCTTCTGCACCCCAATTTCCAACCTCTGCTTTCTGTAACAGTCCTTTTGCTCCTCAATGTCTAAACTCTGCTCTCTGTAACAGTCTTTCTACACCTCAGTCTTCAACCTCTGCTCTCTGTAACAGTACTTCTGCACCTCAGTCTGCTCTCCAGATTCTTCTGCACCCCAGTCTCCAACCACTGCTCTCTGTAAAAGTCCACGTGCACCTCAGTCTCAAACCTCTGCTCTCTGTACGTTCCTTCAGCAAACCAGTCTCCAAACTTTGCTGTCTGTAAAAGTCCTTCTGCACCCCAGTCTCTAAACTCTCCTCTCTGTTACAGGCCTTCTGCACGCCAGTCTCACAACTCTGCTCTCTATAGTAGGCCTTCTGCATGGCAGTCTCGAAACTCTGCTCTTTGCAATGATCCTACTGCACCCCAGTCTCCAACTTTTAATCTCTGCAAGAGTCCTTCTGTACCTCAGTCTCCAAATTCTGCTCCCTGTAAGATCCTTCTGCACCCCTGTCTCCAAACTCTGCTCTCTGTAACAGTACTTCTGCACCACAGTCTCCAAAGTCTACTCTCTGCAACAGTCCTTCTTCACCCCAGTCTCCAACCTCTGCTCTCTGCAACACTCATTCTGCAACCCAATCTCAAACCTCTGCTCTCTGTAACAATCCTTCTTCACCTCAGTCTCAAAACTCTGTACTCTGCAACATTCCTTCTGCACCTAAGTCCCAAACTTCTGCTCTCTGTAACAGTTCTTCTGCACCTCATTCTCCAACCTCTTCTCTCTGTAGGAACCTTCTCCAACCTAGTCTACAAATTCTGCTCTCTGTAACAGTCCTTCTGCACCACAGTCTCCAAACTCTGCTCTCTGCACTGATCCTTCTTATCACCAGTCTCCAACCTCTTCTCTATAAAACAGTACTTCGGAACCTTAGTCTCCAACATTTGCTCTCTGCAACAGTCCTTCTGCAACTCAGTCTGAAAACTCTGCTCTCTGCAACGATCATTCTGCCCCTCAGTCTCCAACCTTTGCTCTCTGTAAGACCCTTCTGCATCCCAGTCTCCAAACTCTGCTCTCTGTAACAGTCCTTCTGAATAACAGTTTCCAACCTTGGCTCTCTGTAAGAGGAATTCTGCAACCCAGTCTCAAAACTCTGCTCTCTGTAACATGCCTTCTGAAACCCAGTCTCCAACCTCTTCTCTCTGCAATGATTCTTCTCCACAACAGTCTCAAACCTCTGCTCTCGGCAAAAGTCCTTCTGCATCCTTGTCTCCAACCTCTGCTCTCTGTAAGATCCTTATGAACTTTAGTATCCAACCTCTCCTCTCTGTAACAATCCTTCTGAACCCCAGTCTCCAACATCTGCTTTCTGCAACAGTTATTCTGCACTGCAGTCTGAAAACTATGCTCTCTGCAACGACTTATCTGCACTCCAGTCTCCTACATCTGCTCTCTTTAACAGTTCTTCTGCACTTCTCTCTCTCAACTCTGCTCTTTTCAGATCCTTCTGCAACCCAGTCTTTAAACTATGCACTCTGTAACAGTCCTGCTGCATAAAAGTCTCAAACCTCAGATCTCTGTAACAGTCCTTCTGCACCTCAGTCTCCAAACTCTGATCTCTGTAACAGTCCTTCTGCACCTCAGTCTCAAATCTCTACTCTCTATAGCAGTCTTTCTGTACCTCAGTCTGAAACCTCTGCTCTCTGCATGATCCTTCTACACCCAGTCTCCAACCACTGCTCTCTGTAAGAGTCCACCTACACCTCAGTAACCAAACTCTGCTCTTTGTAAGATCCTTCAGCAACCCAGTCTCCTAACACTGCTCTCTATAACAGTACTTCTGCATTCCACTCTCCAACCTCTCCTCTCTGTAAAAGGCCTTCTGCACGGCAGTCTTTAAACTCTGCTCTCTGCAACGATATTTCTGCACCCCAGTCTCCAACCACTGCTCTCTGCAATGATCCTACTGCACCCCGGTCTCCAACCGCTGATATCTGCAACAGTACTTCTGCACCTCAGTCTCCAACTTCTGCTCTCTGTAAGATCCTTCTGCACCCGTGTCTCCAAGCTCTGCTCTTTGCAACAATCCGTCTTCACCCCAGTCTCCAACCGCTTCTCTATGTAAAAGAAATTCTGCACCTCAGTCTCCAATCTCTGCTCTCTGCAACAGTCTTTCTGCACTGCAGACTCCAATCTCTGATTTCTGTATCAGTCCTTCTGCACCTCAGTCTCCAACCTCTGCTCTATGCAACAGTCTTTCTGCAACCCAGTCTCCAACCTCTGCTCTCTGCAACAGTCCTGCTGCACCCCAGTCTCCAACCTCTGCTCTCTGCAACAGTCTTTCTGCACCTCAGTCTCCAACCTCTGCTCTATGTAACAGGACTTCTGCACCTGAGTCTCAAACCGCTGCTCTCTGCAACAGTCTTTCTGCACTCCAGTCTCCAACCTCTTCTTTCTGTAACAGTCCTTCTGTACCCCAGTCTCCAACCTCTGCTGTCTGCAACTGTCCTTCTGTACCCCAGTCTCCAACCTCTGCTCTCTGCAACAGTCCTTCTGCAACACAGTCTCCAATCTCTGCTCTCTGTAAGATTCTTTTGCACTCCAGTTTCCAAACTCTGCTCTCTGTAACATTCCTTTTCCAACCCAGTCTTTAACCTCTGCTTTCTGCAAGTGTTCTTCAGCACTCCAGTCTCCAACCTCTGTCCTCTGCAACAGTCTTTCTGAACTCCAGTCTCCAAACTCTGCTTTCTGTATCAGTCCTTCTAAAGCCCAGTCTCAAACCTCTGTTCTCTGTATCTATCCTTCTGCAACTCAGTCTCCAACCTGTTCTCTCTGTAACATTCCTTCTGCACCCCAGTCTCCAAACTCTGCTCTATGTAACAGTTTTTCTATACTGCAGTCTCCAAATCCTGGTCTCTGTAACGGTCCTTCTACACCCCAATTTCCAAACTCTACTTAGTGTAACCGTCCTTCTGAACCTCAGTCTCCAACCTCTGCTCTCTGTAACGGTCCTTCTGCACCCCAGTCTTCAAGTAATACTCTCAGCAACAGTCATTCTGTACCCCAGTATCCAACCTCTGCTCTCTGCAATGATCCTACTGCATCTCAGTCTCCAACCTCTGATCTCTGCAACAGTCTTTCTGCACCTCAGTCTCAAGCTTCTGCTCTCTGTAAGATTCTTATGCACCCCTGTATCCAACCTCTGCTCTCTGTAAAAGTCCTTCTGCACCAGAGTCTACAACCTCTGCTCTCTGTAGCAGGACTTCCGCACCTCATTCTCCAAACTCTGCTCTCTGCAACAGTCCTTCTGCACCCCAGTCTCAAACCTCTGCTATCTACAACAGTTTTTCTGCTCCCTAGTTACAAACATCTGCTCTCTGCAACAGACCTTCTGCACCCCAGTCTTCAACATCTATCCTCTGCAACAGTCATTCTGCACCTCAGTCTGAAAACTCTGCTCTCTGTAACGACCCTTCTGCACCCAAGTCTCTTACCTCTGCTCTCTTTAACAGTCTTTCTGCAACTCAGTCTCTCAACTGTGCTCTCTGTTTGATCCTTCTGCAACCCAGTCTTTAAAGTCTGAACTCTGTAAAGTCCTTCTGAACAACAGTCTCCAACCTCTGCTCTCTGTAACAGGACTTCTGGAAACCAGTCTCCAAACTCTGCTCTCTGTGATAGGCTTTCTGCACCCCAGTCTCCAACCTCTTCTCTCTACAATGATTCTTCTCCACCCAAGTCTCCTACATCTACTCTCTGCAACAGTCCGTTTGCACCCCAGTCTCCAATCTCTGCTCTCTGTAAGATCCATCTGAAACCCAGTCTCCAACCTTGCTCTCTGTAACAGTCATTCAGCAACCCAGTCTCCAATATCTGCTCTCTGTAACAGTCCTTGTGCACCTCAGTCTCCAACCTCTGCATTCTATAACAGTCTTTCTGAACCCCAGTCTAAAACATCTGCTCTCTGCAACAGTCATTCTGCACCGCAGTCTCCAAACTCTGCTCTCTGTAACGATCTTTCTGCACCACAGTCTCCAACATCTGCTCTCTGCAACAGTCCTTCTGAACCTCAGTCTGAAAACTCTGCTCACTGTAACATTCCTTATCCACGCCAGTCTTTAACCTCTGTCCTCTGCAACAGTCATTCTGTTCTGCAGTCTCTGAGATCTGCTCTTTGTAACAGTCCTTCTGTACCAGAGTCTCCAACTTCTGCTCTTTGTAACGGTCCTTCTACACCCCAGCCTCCAAACTCTGCTTTGTGTATCAGTCTGTCTGAACCCCAGTCTCCAACCTCTGTTCTCTGTATCTATCCTTTTGCACCTCAGTCTCAACCTGTGCTCTATGTAAGAGTCCTTCTGCACACCAGTCTCCAACCTCTGCTCTCGGTAACAGTCCTATACAGCAGTCTCCAAACTCTGTTCTCCTTAAAGGTCCTTCTGCACACCAATTTCCAAAATCTGCTTCCTGTAAAAGTCCTTCTGCACCTGAGTCTCCAAACTCTGCTCTCTGTAACAGTCTTTCTACACCTCAGTGTTCAACCTATGCTCTCTGTGACAGTCCTTCTGCACCTCAGTCTTAAAATTCGGCTCTCTGCACGATCCTTCTGCACCCCAGTCTCTAACGTCTGCTCTCTTCAACAGTCCTTCTGCACCACAGTCTCCAACCTCTGCTTTTTGTAAGACTCTTATGCACTCCAGATTCGATACTCTGCACTCTATGACATTTCTTCTCCACCCCAGTGTCCAAATTATGTCCTCTGAAACAGTCCTTCTGCTCCCCAGTCTCCGACATCTGGTCCTTCTGTACTGCAGTCTCCAACCTGTGCTCTTTGTAACGGTCCTTCTACACCCCAGTCTCCAACCTCTGCTTTCTGTATCAGTCTGTCTGAACCGCAGTCTCCAACCGCTGTTCTCTGTATCTATCCTTCTGCAACACAGTCTTCAAACTCTGTTCTATGCAACGGTCCTTCTGCACCTCAGTCTCCAACCTCTACTCTCTGTAAGAGTCCTTCTGCACTACAGTCTTCATCCTCTGCTCTCTGTAGCATCCTTCTAAAACCCAGTCTCCAAACTCTACTCTCTGTAACAATCCTTCTGCACACCAGTCTCCAACCTCTGCTCTCTGAAACGATCCTTCTTAACCCCAGACTCCAATGTCTGCTCTCTGCAATAGTCTTTCTGCACCCCTGTCTACAATATCTGCTCTCTGCAACAGTAATTCTGCACTTCAGTGGGAAAACTCTGCTCTATGCAACGAACCTTCTGAACCTCAGTCTCCCAACTCTGCTCTCTATAAGATCATTCTGAAACCCAGTCTTTAAACTCTGCACTCGGTAATCGTCCTTCTGCACAACAGTCTCCAAACTCTTCTCTCTGCAACAGGACTTCTGCAACCCAGTCTCCAACTACTGTTCTCTGTAACAGGCCTTCTGCACCCTAGTCTCCAAAAACTTCTCTCTGCAAGGATTCGTCTTCACACCAGTCTCCAACCTCTGCTCTCTGCAACAGTCCTCTTGCACCACAGTCTCCAAAATCTGCTCTCTGTAAGATCCATCTGAACCCCAGTCTCCAACCTCTGCTCTCTGTAACAGTCCTTCATCACCCCAGTCTCAAAACTCTGCTCTCTGTAACAGTTTTTCTGCACCTCATTCTCCAACCTCTGCTCTCTGCAACAGTCCATCTGCACCCCAGTCTCCAACATCTGCTCTCTGCAACAGTCCTTCTACACTCCAGTCTCCAACTCTGCTTTCTGCAACGATCTTTCTGAACCCCAGTCTCCAACGTCTGCTCTCTGCAAGAGTCCTACTGGACTACAGTCTCCAAGCTCTGCTCTCTGTAACAATCCTTCTGCACCCCTGTCTGCAACCTCTGCTCTCTATAAGATCCTTCTGCAACCCAATTTCAAACTCTCCTCTCTGTAAGAGTTCTTCTGACAACCGGTCTCCAACCTCTGCTCTATGCAAGGATCCTTCTTCACCAAAGTCTCCAACCTCTGCTCTCTGCAACAGTCCTTCCTCACCCCAGTCTCCAATATCTGCTCTCTGCAACAGTCCTTTTGCACCTCACTCTCAAAAGTCTGCTCACTGCAAGGACCCTTCTGCACCATATTCTCCTACTTCTGCTCTGTGTAACCGTCCTTGTGCACCTCATTCTCCCAATTCTGCTCTTTGTAAGATCCTTCTACAACCCAGTCTTTAAACTATGCACTCTGTAACAGTGCTTCTGCACAACAGTCTTCAAACTCTGCTCTCTGTAACATGACTTCTGCCACCCAGTCTCCAAACTCTGCTCTCTGTAAGATCCATTTGAACCTCAGGCTCCAAACTCTGCTCTCTGTAACAGTCCTCTGCACACCAGTCTCCAAACACTGCTCTCTGTAACAGTCCTTCTGCATCCCAATTTCCAAACTCTGCTTCCTATAACAGTCTTTCTGCACACCAGTCTCCAACCTCTACTCTCTGCAACAGTCCTTTGGCACTCCAGTCTTCATCATCTGCTCTCTGCAACAGTCCCTCTGCAACCAGTCTCCAACCTCTGCTCTCTGAAACAGTCCTTCTTCACCCCAGTCTCCAAACTCTGCTCTCTACAAGGATACTTCCGGACCCTAGTCTCAAAACTCTACTCTCTGAAACAGTCCTCCTGCACCACAGTCTCCAACCTCTGTTATTCTGCGACAGTCTATCTGAACCCAAGTTTCCAAACTCTGATTTCTGGATCAGTCCTTCTGCACCCCAATCTCTAACCTCTGCCCTCTCCAATGATCCTTCTGCACCCCAGTCTCCATCCTCTGCTCTCTGTAACAGTCTTTCTGTACCGCAGTCTTCAAACTCTGCATTTTGTAACCGTCCTTCTGCACCCCAGTATTCAACCTGTTCTCTCTGCAATGATTCTTCTGCACCCCAGTCTCCAACGTCTTCTCTCTGCAACAGTCCTCCTGCACCCCAGTCTCCAAACTCTTCTCTCTGTAAGATCCTTCTGCACCTCAGTTTCCAAACTCTGCTCTCTGTAACATTTCTTCTCCACCCCAGTCTCCCACCTCAGCTGTTTTCAACGGTCCTTCTGCACCCCAGTCTCCAAACTCTGTCCTCTGCGACAGTCCATCTGAACCCAAGTCTTCAACCTCTGTTATCTGCAACAGTCGTTCTGCAGCCCATTCTCCAACCTCTGCTCTCTGCAACAGTCCTTCTGCACCACAGTGTCCACCATCTGCTCTCTGCCACAATCCTTCTGTACACTAGTCTGCTCTTTGTAATGGTCCTTATGCACCCCAGTTTCTAAAGTCTCCTTTCTGTATCAGTCCTTCCTCACCCCAGTCTCATAACTCTACTCTCTGAAACACTCCTTCTCACATCAGTCTCCAAACTCTGCTCTCTGCAACAGTCTTTCTTTATTCCAGTCTCCAACCACTGCTCTCTGCAACAGTCCTTTTACACCCCAGTCTCCAACATCTGCCCTCTGCAACAGTCCTTCTACATCTCTTTCTCTAAACTCTACTGTCTTTAACTGTCCTTCTGCACCTCAGTCTCCTACCTCTGCTCTCTGTCAGAGTCCTTTTGCACTCTAGCCTCCAATATCTCCTCACTGCAACCGTCCTTCTGCAACCCAGTCTTTAAAGTCTGCACTCTCAACAGTCCTTCTGCACCTCAGTCTGAAAACTCTGCTCTCTACAAGTATCTATCTGCACCCCAGTCTCCAACCTCTGCTCTCTGTAACAGTCCTACTGCACCTCAGTCTCCAAACTCTGCTCGATATAAGATCCTTCTGCAACCCAGTATCCAAACTCTGCTCTCTGTAACAGTCCACCTGCTCCCCAGTCTCCAAACTTTCCTCTCTGTAATAGGCCTCCTGCACCCCAGTCTACAAACTCAGCTCTATGTAACAGGCCTTCAGCACCAAAGTATCCAACCTATTCTCTCTGCAACGATACTTTCACACCCCAGTCTCCAACATCTGAACTCTGCAACAGTTCTTCTGTACCCCAGTCTCCAACCTCTGCTCTCTTGAAGATCCTTCTGCACCCAATTTCCAACCTCTGCTCTCTGAAACAAACCTTCTGTACCCCAGTCTCCAAACTCTGCTCTCTGTAACAATGCTTCTGCTCGTCAGTCTCCAACCTCTGCTCTCTGCAAAGGTCTTTCTACACCTCAGTCTCTAACCTCTGTTGTCTGCAATAGTCATTGTGCACACAAGTGTGCAACCTCTGCTCTCTGTAAAAGTCCTTCTGTACTACAGTCTCCAAATTCTGCTCTTTGTAACGGTCCTCTGCACCGCAGTCTCCAAACTCTGCTCTCTGTAACAGTCCTTCTGAACCTCTTCTATCTGCAACAGTCCTTTTGCACCTCAGCTTCAACCTCTTCTCTCTACAACAGTCTTTTTGCACTCAAGTCTCCAAACTCTGCTTTCTATAACAGTCCTTCTGCACCCCAGTCTCCAATCTCTGCTCTCTGTAAGATCCATCTGCACCCCAGTCTCAAACCTCTGCTCTCTGTAACAGTTCTTCAGCACCTCAGTCTTCAACCTCTTCTCTCTGTAGAAATCCTTCTTCACGTCAGTCTCCAACCACTGCTCTCAGCAACGGTCCTTCTGCACCTAAGTCTCCAAACTCCGTTCTCTGCAACAGTTTTTCCACACCCCAGTCTCAAACCTCTGCATTCTGCAACAGTCCTTCTGCACCCCAGTCTCCAACCTCTGCTCTCTGTAACAATCCTTATGCACCTCAGTCTCCAACCTCTGCTCTATCAGTTTTTCTGCACTCAAGTATCCAACCTCTGCTCTCTGTAACAGGCCATCTGCACCTCAGTCTCCAAATTCTGCTCCCTGCAAAGGTCCTTTGGCAAACCAATCCCAATCCTCTGCTCGCTGCTACAGGCCTTTTACACCCAAGTCTCAAACCTCTGCACTCCGCAACAGTCCTTCTGCACCTCAGTCTCCAACATCTGCTCTCTGCAATGGTCTTTTTGCACCTCAGTATTCAACATCTATCTATGTAACAGTCCTTCTGCACCTCAGTCTCCATCCTCTGCTCTCTGTAACAGGCCTTCTGCACCAAAGTCTCTGAAATCTGCTCTCTTTAACAGTCCTTCTGCACCCCAATCTTCAACCTCTGCTCTCTGGAGCAGTCCTTCTGCACCTCAGTGTCTGAACTCTGCTCTCTGTAAGATCCTTCTGAAACCCAGTCTCCAACATATAATTTCTGCAATGGTCCTTTAGCACCAGAGTCTCCAACCTCTTTCCTCTACAACATTTATTGTGCACCCCAGTCTCCAACCTCTGCTCTCTGTAACAGTTCTTCTGTACCGCAGTCTCAAACCTCTGTTCTCTGTAAGGGTCTTTCTGCACCCCATCTCCAACCTCTGCTTTCTGTATCAGTCTTTCTGCAACCCAGTCTACAAACTCTGCTTTCTGTATCCGTCTTTCTGCACGCCAGACTTCAACCTCTGCTCTCTGTAACAGTCCTTCTTCACGCCAGTCTCCAACCTCTGCTCTCTGCAACAGTCCTTCTGCACCCCAGTCTCCAAACACTGCTCTCTGGAACAGTCTTTCTGCACCCCTGTCTCCAAGCTCTGCTCTCTGTAACAGTCCTTCTGCACATCAGTCTCAAAACTCTTTTCTCTGTAAGAGGCCTTCTGCACCCCAGTCTACAACCTCTCCTCTCTGTAACAGGCCTTCTGCATTCAAGTCTCTAAACTCTGCTCTCTTTAACAGTCCTTCTGCACCCCAGTCTCAAACCTCTGCTCTCAGTATCAGTCCTTCACCCCAGTCTCCAAACACTGCTCTCTGTAAAAGTTTTTCTGAACATCAGTCTTCAACAACTGCTCTCTGCAATAGTCCTTCTGCACCACAGTCTCCAACCTCTGCTCTCTGTAACAGTCCTTCTGCACCTCAGACACCAACCTCTTTTCTCTGCAACAGTACTTCTGGGCCCCAATCTTCAACCTCTGCTTTCTGCAATGGTCCTTTTGCACCCCAGTCTCCAACCTCTGTTTTCTACAACACTTATTCTGCACCCCAGTCTCCAACCTTTGCTCTCTGTAACAGTCCTTCTGTACCACAGTCTCAAACCTCTGTTCTCTGTAAGGGTCCTTCTGAAGCCCAGTCTCTAACCTGTGCTTTCTCTATCAGTCCTTCTGCCCCACATTCTCCAAACTCTGCTCTCTGTAACAGTCCTTCTATACCTCAGTCTGCAACCTTTGCTCTCTGCAATAGTCCTTCTTTACCCCAGTCTGCAATCTCTGCTCTCTGCAACAGTCCTTCTGCAACCCAGTCTCCAACATCTGCTCTCTGCAACAGTCCTTCTCTACCTCAGTCTCCAACCTCTGCTCTCTGCAACAGTACTTCTGCACCCAGGTAACCAATGTCTGCTTTCTGTATCAGTCCTTCTGAACCCCAGTCTCCAATGACTGCTCTCTGTAACAGTCCTTCTGAACCTCAGTCTCTAACCTCTACTCTCTGCAGCAGTTCTTTTCCACCCCAGTTTCCAGCCTCTGCTCTCCGCAACAGGCCTACTGGACGCCATTCTCCAACTGCTACTCTCTGCAACAGTCCTTGGACACCCCAGTCTTTCACATCTGCTCTCTGTAACAGTCCTTCTGCACCTCAGTCTGAAAACTCTGCTCTCTGCAACGATCCTTATTCACCTCAGTCTCCAACTTCTGCTCTCTGCAACAGTCCTTCTGCACCCCAGTCTCCAACCTCTGTTCTAAGCAAAAGTCTTTGTACACCCCAGGCTCCAAACTATGCTCTCTGTAACAGTCCTTCTGTACTGCAGTCTCCAACCTCTGCTGACTGTAATGGTCCTTCTGCACCCGAGACTCCAAACTCTATTTTCAATATCAGTTATTCTGCACCCAAGTCTCCAACCTCTGCTCTCTGTAACACTCCTTCTTCTCCCCAGTCTCCACACTCTGATCTCTGTAACAATCCTTCTGGACCTCAGTCTCCAAGCTCTGCTCTCTACAACTGTCCTTCTGCTCGTAAGTCTCCAATCTCTATGCTCTACAAAAGTCCTTCTGCAACTCCGTCTCCAAACTCTGTTCTCTGTAAGATCCTTCTGAAACCCATTTGTCAAACTTTGCTCTGTGTAACAGTCCTTCTAAACCCCAGTCTTCGAACTCTGCTCTTCGTAACAGGCCTTCTGCACCGCAGTCTTCAACCTCTGCTCTCTGTAACAGGCCTTCTGCACCCCAGTCACCAACCTGTGCTCTCTGCAACGATTCTTCTGCACCCCAGTCTCCAAACTCTGCTCTCTGTCACAGTTTTTCTGCACCCCATGATCCAATGTCTGCCCTCTACTACAGTCTTTCTGCACATCAGTCTGAAAATTCTGCACTCTAAAACAATCCTTCTGGACCCCAGTTTCCAAACTTTGCTCTCTGAAACACTCCTTCAGAAACTCAGTCTCCAAAATGTTCTCTGTAAGATCTTTCTGCAACCCTGTCTCGAAACTGTGCTCTCTGTAACAGGCCTTCTGCACCCAGTCTCCATCCTATTCTCTCTGCAACGATCCTTCTTCACCTCAATCTCCAAATTCTGCTCTCTGCAAAGTTTCTTCTGAACTCCAGTCTCCAAACTCTGTTCTCTGCATCAGTCCTTCTGCACCCAAGTGTTCAACCTCTGCTCTCTGTAACAGTCCTTCTGTACGTAGTCTCCAAAATCTTCTCTCTGTAACTGTCCTTTTTCACCCCAGTCTCCAAAGTCTGCTTTCTGTATCAGTTCTTCTGCACCCCAGTCTCCAAACTCTGCTCTCTGTAACAGTTCTTCACACTTCAGTCTCCAACTTCTGCTCTCTGACATGGTCCTTCTTAACCCCAGTCTCCCACTTCTGCTCTCTGGAACATTTCTTTTGCACCCCAGTCTCCATCTGTGCTCTCTGTAACTGTTCTTCGGCACCCCAGTCTCCAAACTCTTTTTTCTGCATTACTCCTTCTGCACCCCAGTCTCCACACTCTGCTTTCTGTATCAGTTCTTCTGCACCACAGTCTCCAACCTCTGGTCTCTTTAAAACTCCTTCTGCACCTCAGTTACCAACCTCTTCTCTCTGCAAAAGTCCTTCTGCACCCCAGTCTCAAACCTTTGCTCTCTGCAAAAGTCCTTCTACACCCCAGTCTCAAACCTCTACTATCTGCAACGAACTTTCTGCACCCCACTCTCCAATGTCTGCTTTATGCAACAGTTATTCTGTACCCAAGTCTCCATCCTCTGCTCTCTGTAAGAATCCTTCTGCACCCCAGTCTCCAACCTCTCTTCTCTGTAAAATTCCTTCTGTACCACAGTTTCCAAAATATGCTCTCTGCAACAGTCCTTCTGCACCCCAGTCTCCAACCTCTGCTCTCTGCAACATTTCTTCTTAACCCCAGTCTCCATCCTGTGCTCTCTGTGACTGTCCTTCTGCACACCAGTCTCCAACCTATGCTCTCTGTAGCGATCCTTCTGCACCTCAGTCTCCAACCTCGGCTCTCTGCAATGATCCTTCGGCACCTCAGTCTCAAATCTCTGTTCTCTGCAATGATGCTTCTACACACCAGTCTCCAAGCTCTGCTCTCTGTAACAGTCCTTTTGAACATCAGTGTCAAGACTCTGCTCTCTGTAACAATCCTTCTACATCTCAGTCTCCAACCTCTGCTCTCTTTATGAGTTCTTCTGGACACCAATCTACAAACTCTGCTCTCTGTAACAGGTCTAATGCACCCCAGTTTCCAACCTCTTCTCCTTGCAATGAACCATCTGCACCTCAGTCTTCAACCACTGCTCCCTGCAACAGTCCTTCTGCACCCCAGTCTTTAAACTCTGCTCTCTGCCACAGTCCTTCTGCACCCCAGTCTCCAACCTCTGCTCTCTGTAAGATCCTTCTTCACCCCGGTCTCCAAACTTTGCTCTCTATAACAGTCCTTCTGCACCTCAGTCTCAAACCTCTGCTCTCTGCTACGGTCCTTCTGCACCCCAATATCTAAACTCTGTTCTCTGCAACAGTACTTCTGCACCCCAGGCTCAAAACTCTGCTCTCTATAACAGTTCTTCTGTACCGAAGTCTCCAAACTCTTATGTTTGTAAAAGTCATTCTCCACCCCAGTCTCCAAACTCTACTTTCAATATCAGTTATTCTGCACCCCAGTCTCCAACCTCTGCTCTCTGTAACAGTCCTTCTGCACCTCAGTCTCCAACCTCTGCTCTCTGCAACAGTTCTTCTGCACCCCAGTCTCCAATATCTTCTCTCTGCAACAGTCCTTCTAAACCCCAGTCTCCTACCTCTTCTCTCTGAAAGGATCCATCTGCATCCCAGTCTCCAACATCTGCTCTCTGCTACAGTCCTTTTGCACCCCAGTCTCTAACCTTGGCCCTCTGCAACATTTCTTCTGCACCTGTGCTCTCTGTATCTGTCCTGCTTCACCCCAGTCTCCAATCTCTGCTCTCTGTAGCGATCCTTCTGCACCTCAGTCTTCAACCTCCGATCTCTTCAAGAATCCTTTTTCACCACAGTCTCCAACATCTGCTCTCTGCAACAGTCCTTTTGCACCCCAATTTGCAAACTCTGCTCTCTGTAACAGGCCTTCTGCACCCCACTCTTCAACCTGTGCTCTCTCTAATGATTCTTCTGCACCCCAGTTTCCAAACTCTGCTCTATGTAACAGTCCTCTACACCCGAGAATCCAACATCTGCTCTCTGCTACATTCCTTCTGAACCTCAGTCTGAAAACTCTACTCTCTGCAACAAGCCTTCTGCACCCAAGTTTCAAACCTTTGCTCTCTGTAACAGACCTTCTGAACCCCAGTCTCCAAAATGCTCTCAGTAAGATCCTTCTGAAACCCAGTCTCGAAACATTGCTATCTGTAAGAGTTATTCTGGACACCAATCTCCAAACTCTGCTCTCTGAAAGAATCTTTTTGCCCCCCAGTCTCCAACCTATCCTCTCTATAAGAGTCCTTCTGCATCTCAGTCTCCAACCTCTGCTCACTGTAATGATGCTTCAGCACCCCAGGCTCCAACTTCTGCTCTCTGTAACAGTCTTTCTGCACCCCAGTCTCCAACATCTGCTCTCTAAAACGGTCCTTCTGCACCCCAGTCTCCAAACTCTGTTCTCTAACAGTCTTTCTGCACCTCAGACTCCAACCTCTGCTCTCTGTATCAGTCCTTCTTAGCCTCAGTCGGAAACCTCTGATCTCTGCAATGATCCTTCTGCACCCCAGTCTCCAAACTGTGCTATCTGTAACAATCCTTCTGCACAGAAGTCTCCAACCTCTTCTCTCTTACAGGTCTTCTGCACCCCAGTCTCCAAAATCTACTCTCTGTAACAGTCCTTCTGAACCCCAGTCTCCAATCTCTGCTTACTGTATCAGTCCACCTGCACCATAATTTCCAACCTCTGGTCTCTGTAATAGTATTTCTGAATCTCAGTCTATAAACTCTGCTCTCTGTAACAGTCCTTCTGCACCCCAGTCTCCAACATCTGCTCTCTGCAACAGTTCTTCTGCACCAAATCTCCAACCTCTGCCTCTGTAACCCAGTCTCCAAACTCTGCTCTCTGCAACAGTCCTTCTGCACCCCAATCTTTAACTTGTGCTGTCCGCAACGGTCCTTCTGCACCTCAGTCTCCAAAAACTACTCTCTGTAAATGTACTTTTGAATCCCTTCTCCAAACTCTACTCTCCATAATAGGCCTTCTGCACCCCAGTTCCAACCTCTGTTCTCTATAACTATCCTTCTGCACCCCAGTCTCAAAATTTTGCTCTCTACAACGATCCTTCTGCAACCCAGTCTTCAAACTCTGCTCTTTGCAACAGTCCTTCTGCACCCCAGTCTCCAACATGTGCTCTCTGCAAAAGTCCTTCTGCACCTCAGTCTTAAAACACTATTCTCTACAACGACCCTTCTGCACCCCAGTCTCCAACTTGTGCTCTCTCTAACAGTCCTGCTGCACAACGGTCTACAACTCTGCTCTCTGTAAGATACTTGTGCAACCTTGTTTCAAAACTCAGCTCAATATAGGAGTTCTACTGCACCCCAGTCTCCAACCTCTGCTCTCTGCAACGATCCTTCTGCACCTCAGTCTCGAAACTCTACTCTCTGTAACAGTCCTTCTGCACCCCAGTCACAAACCTCTGCTGTTTGCAACGATCTTTCTGTACACCAGTTTCCAACGTCTGCTCTCTGGAACAGTCCTTCTACACCCCAGTCTCCAACCTCTGCTCTCTGCAACGATCCCTGTGCACCCCAGTATCCAATATCTGCTCTATGCAACAGTCCTTCTGCACCCCTTTCTCAAAACTCTGCTCTCTGCAACAGTCCTTCTGCACCTCAGTCTGAAAACGCTGTTCTCTGCAATGATCCTTCTGCACCCCAGTCTCCAAACTCTGCTCTCTGTAATACTCCTGTTGCACCTCAGTCTCGAAACTCTGCTCTCTGTATGATCCTTCTGCAACTCTGTCTCCAAACTCTGCTCTATGTTACAGTCCTTCTGCACCCCAGTCTCCAACCTCTGCTCCTTGCAAGAGTCCTTTTAAAACCCAGTCTCCAAACTCTGCTTTCTGCAACAGTCCTTCTGCACCCCAGTCTCCAACTTTTGTTCTCTTTAACAATCGTTCTTCACCTCAGTTACCAAACTCTGATCTCTGCAATGGTCCTTCTGCACCACAGTCTCAAACCTCTGCTCTCTGTAACAATCCCTCTGCACCCCAGCCTAAAAACTCTGCTCTCTACAACAGTCCTTTTGCACCCCATTTTGAAACCTCTGCTCTCTGCAAAAGTCCTTCTGCACCCCAGTCTCAAACATCTGCTCCCTGCAACAATCATTCTGCACCTCTTTCTGACAACTCTGCTCTCTGCAACAATCATTTTGCACCCCAGTCTTCAAACTCTGCTTTATGTAACAGTCTTTCGGCACCTCAGTCTCCAACCTCTTCTTTCTGTAAGATCTTTCTGCACCCCAGTTTCTAAACTCTGCTCTCTGTAATATTCCTTCTGCTCCCCAGTCTCCAACCTCTGCTCTCTGAAACAGTCCTTCTGTCCGACAGTCTCCAACCTCTTCTCTCTGTAATGGTTCTTCTTCACCCCAGTCTCCAAACTCTGATTTCTTTAACAATCCTTCTTCACCCCCGTCTTCAACCTCTCCTGTCTTCAACGATCCTTTTGCACCCGAGTCTCCAAACTCTGCTCTCTGCAAAAGTCTTTCTGTACCCCAGTCTTCAACATCTGCTCTCAGCAACAGTCCTACTGAACCTAAGTCTGAAAAATCTGCTCTCTACAACGATCCTTGTGCACCCCAGTCTCCCAACTCTGCTTTTTGTAACAGTCCTACTGCACCTCAGTCTCCAAAATCTACTCTCTGTAACAGTGCTTCTGAAACCCAGCCTCCAACCTCTGATCTCTGTAAGATCATTCTGAACCCAAGTTTCCAAGTCTGCTCTCTGTAACATTTCTTATCCTCCCCAGACTCCAACCTCTGCTCTCTGTAATAGTCCTTCTGCTCCCCAGTCTCCAACCTCTGCTCTCTGTAACAGTCCTTCTGTACCGCAGTCTCCAACCTCTACTCTCAGTAACAGTCGTTCTGCACCCCAGTCTTCAACCTCTCCTTTCTGTATCATTCCTTCTGCACCACAGTTTCCAACCTCTGCTCCCTGCAATATTCCTTCTGCACCTCAGTCTCCATCCTCTGCTCTCTGCGACAGTTCTTCAGCACCCCAGTCTCCAACCTCTGCTCTCTGCAACAGTTCGTCTGCACCCCAGTATCCACGGTCTGCACTCTGAAACAGTCCTTCTCCACAGCAGTCTCCAACCTCTGCTCTCTGTAACAGTCCTCCTGTAGTGCAGTCTCCAAAATCTTCACTCTGTAAGGGTTCTTCTGCTCCCCAGTTTCAACCTCTGCTTTCTGTATCAGTCCTCTGCACCAAAGTCTCAAACCTCTGTATCTGCAACAATCCTTCTACACCACAGTCTTCAATCTCTGCTATCTGCAACAGTCCTTCTGCACCCCAGGGTCCATCCTCTGCTCTCTGTAACAATCCTTCTGCATCTCAGTCTCAAAACTCTGCTCTCTACAATGGTGCTTCTGCACCTCAGTCTCTAACCTCTACTCTCTGTAACAGTCCTTCTGCAGCTCAGTCTCTAATATCTGCTCTCTCTAGGATCCTTTTGCAACCCAGTCTGTAAATTCTGCCCTCTGTAACAGTCCTTCTGCACCCATTCTCCAACCTCTGTTCTCTGTAGCATTCCTTTTGGACGCTGGTCTCAAACCTCTGCTCGCTACAACGATCCTTCTGCACCCCAGTCTCCATCCTCTGCTCTCTACAACAGTCCTTCTGCACCCCAGTCTCCATCCTCTGCTCTCTGCAACAGTCTTTCTGGACCTCAGTCTGAAAACTCTGTTCTCTGCAAGGATCCTTCTGCACCCCAGTCTCCAACCTCTGTTCTCTGTAACAGTCCTGCTGTACCACAGTCTCTAAGCTCTGCTCTCTGTAAGATCCTTATGCAACCCTGTCTCTAAACTCT